>NW_018020756.1:191640-284458 GCF_002006095.1 Pseudomyrmex gracilis
GAAATTCACCGACAACATGTTCGAAGTATCGACGTAACTAGAACGATCGGTTTCACACGCTCTGCAAAAGTAGAAAAAAAAAAAAAAAAAAAAAAAAAAAAAAAAAAAAAAAATGAAAAAAAAGGAAAAAAAATCACGTGTCAGAACAGAATACAATCTATGCGATCTGACATCATGTCGCGCGGTCTAACCGAGTTTAATTTCAATGGCAAATAATTTTTCAGATCGATTCAAACGAATCCTCGCCTGACCGAGATATATCGGAACGGGCGATTTTCAAATATGTATCGTGTGAGCTATATCGAAAAAGCTATATCGAAAAAGGAATAAAAGCTACGAATGGTATTAATGTAAAATTTAAGACACTTTTTTTTTTATTACAGGTTTCGTCATCAAACGGGCATTTCGAAATTAGTTGTATTAACACAGAAAAGTTCTCCGACTGTCAATACAGTGACACAGTTCCGAAGTTGCGGATGCGGTACTTGCATGGAAAGTAAATGTGACTTTGTAAGTGTTTCACACACACACACACACACACGATCTCGTCTTTACTACCTTTTCTATTTCTGTACTGTGTATAAAAGAATATTGGTTATACCTCAGCCGTGTACATACACTGGCGATTGACACGACGTGTAAAATGCAATTGAAACGTTTCGTGTCCGGTACGAAAACTAATGACTCCACGTGAGATACAATTACATCACGTAGATTAAAAAATTCTCAAGAAGAAGGCGTCTCACAGCGAGTTTGAGGATCGATCAGCGTCGCGGAGAATAGAGGCTCATAGCGATGCGGAAGTGCGCAGAATTTCTGCGACGGAGTTTGGTACACGCGGAATGAATAGCTAAGGAGATTCGCGAACGGGAGAGACTTCGTCTCTGGATTTGGATCGAGACGAATATAGCATCCGTTAACGGCCGCTCGAAAAATTCTCGCTGTTACCTCGTAAAACAAGACCGTTCTCGGACAGATCTACGTGAGAACTTGGAATTTTAACAAGCAAGATCTGTGAAAAAGAGATACGTAGTCGTATCAAAAAAACAGGCCGTAAAATTTTCATATAATTGACAGTAATTCGCTGCCAATCTGCCGACATTGCGCTTGTTGAAATGTTCTTCTAAATTGGAAGAAACTACATTTTTTTTTTTACTTGTGTGCGCGGATGCTTTAATTGCGGAGCGACTTTGCGGCGAAACACTCGCCAGCTTTTGTAAGTTAATAGAGGCGAGATAAATATAATGCGTATAAACGGTGATTTTTTTTTACCAGATAATCCCGGCACGTAACGAAACGACGGTGCAACGCCGCGACCCGTATCGCATGACACACGCGAATAATTAATTCCCGAATGCGGAGCGTGCGGAGATTAGTGTGAAACTTTTACTTCCATCAGAGAGTTCACCGACCCTTTCGTGGTTGTTGCCGCGTGTGCGGCACTAATCCCCGTCCGCGAGTCGGGAAAACGCGCGTAGGATGATACCGCGTGTACGGTTAAATCGTTGAAATAACAGCACGCGAACGGAGCCGAGCGTAAATGTTAAAAAAAAAAAAAAAGACGAGAACAGCGCGAAGAGGAAAAACGAAGAAAATTCCGCTTCTCGCACTCTTTTCCGTCTGTATCGCGAGAATCCATCGGAGTGCGTGCGTGGCGCAATAAAGATCGGCAAAACAGGCGCAATTAATCCCTCATAATGAGGTCGAGTTTGATTACGGAGAGAGAAAATATATTCCATATAAAAAAAAATTGTATTTTTTTTAAATAAAAATATTCCCCGCAGAATGTATTTTCAGCGGGGTTTTTGTGTTCATAAAATTTCCTCCCGCCTTTTCTCAATTTTTTAACAAGTGCAGCGGAATAAAAATACGCACGTGTATCAAGCTCGCAATTGTGTTATCAGAATGCAATTGGAATTGACAATTTGGTCGCGATCAAATAATCACACAAAATTGCGCGCGAATTCTAAACAACAGACTGTGTAAATGATAAAATTAAATGTTGAAACCAACATGTAAAATACACGCGTTGTTACCGCGCAAAGCGATCCAACATGGATCTGTTATTTGCTCGCGTTGATTTCCTTGAAATAAAAATTCTGTTACTTTCTCCGTAACCACACGGTTCACATAATCGCGGCAATTGCACGCTTCTGTTCTTTTTCACAGTGCCGGGGGAGAAGGAATACATCTTCGAGCTGACTTGCCATTTGAGGAAAACGAGCGTCTTCTCGCAGAGCATGTAAATTTTCATATCTCGCTGTGCGTTTTGCTTCTTTTAAATCCGCGAGGCGCGAATTTTTACACTCAGCTGCGCAAAGCAAAAATTTCAATATTAAACGAAGACAAAGAGACGAGTCTTCAAATACGCGAAAAACTGTATTGGACGCGAGATAAGATACGCATTCTCGATGCTGTATGCTGTATAAATATTTTTTTTCTCCGTCCCGTTATCGCGCAAAAGAGTGATATCATCGCCGACGGCCCCGTGGCGGATCCACGCGCTCGCGGAAGCCGTCGTCTAACCGAATTTATCAAGGCTTCTGGCGCGGCAATGCGAGGGGAATCGCGAAATTGGTGCAGGTCACGTTGGGAGCTGGGTCACGACCCACTTCCGCATCGGCGGCAAGATTCTCGCTCGCGCTAGTATATTTTCCCATTTTGAGAATTCGACCTCTGGTCCTGGCTCAAGGACCATGCGGTTCCCCTCTAATCCCATCAAACGAGAACGCGGAACGAATCTTCTTCGATAGGAAGATGTCTGGTCATCGATCGCGACGCGCGTGATTCCGCGCGTGTTTCGAAACGAACCTCAGCGTGTAATGAAAACGTTTTTTCTTTCAAACAAATTAAACTTTCGATGAATTTAATTTTATTTACGTGCGGGCGAAAGTTTCGAAGGTATTCTTCGTCGCGTTTGATCTTCGACGAACTTCGACAAGTCGACTTCATTGGTTACTTCGCAAAACGTCAGACGATCAATATACATATACATATATGTAGTCTGAAGAATGTGATTAAAACCAAGTAAGTACTCTTCTAATCTCTTTGAACTATAATTCTCTGTGATAATTCTCTGTGACTAAGTTTTAATGGATGAATTTGTACAAAGCTTTGAATTGTAACCTGTTCATGTATTCAATAAATTTATTGGTTTATTCGAGATAAAATTGAGTTGTTGGAAAATATGAGCTTTCGCACAAATCTTGGCTAAAAAATTGACACACAATGGTCTTTAAAACTTCTAAAGCTTCGCGAATAACAAAAGATCTAATAACTTTGCGAGCGATATGAGAGAACAATATCAACAAAATCGAAAAAGAAAATACGTGCATCATAAATTATATAAATTTAGAAACACAGAGTATATTAAAATAATTTTTAGAAAAAACTATATATATATATACGCATTTTCTTTTCAGATTTTGTTGATATTGTTCTCTCATATTTCTCGCAAAGTTATTGGATCTTTTGTTATTCATGGAGCTTTAGATATGTACATATTAAATTACGAATCAATATTGTTCCATAAACAGCTTTTCAAACAGAAGATTTCACGAGTGTGTGAATAGAATTTCTCTGCTACCTAAATTTTCCTCTACCAACAATGTGTTTCCGCTTCCAAGAAACGGATTCTCAGTTAGCTTTGATCCCCGTCCTAACTCCTATGTATCAGGTACGTCTCCATCCAGCGTGACGCAAAGGAACAAGGCGAATCTCGGTTTCCTTCGACGAATGCGAGAAAGCGCGACGATGTCGGAATGCTCTGTCGAAATTTTTTTGCGTGCAACCACACACGAGTTTCAATTTGTTAACACGAAATCGAGGTAACATGTTTTCCACAAAATTAATTATCCACTTTCAAGAAAATTGTCATCTAGGTGTCATTTGTCAAAATTGTCATTTGTTATGTCTTCTTTTTCACTTACCTAAAAACAAACTATCGGTATTGAGAAGTTATATTTCTGAAGAACACGCGCAATTATGCATTTCTCGCAATTCTCGATCAGAAGTAATTAATTCAGTCGAGCGCAAATTATCGTTTATTTATAGTTCTCGAATTCAAATTGCGCGCAGTCGAGCATCAGATGTCGGTGTGCACATCGATCGAATCCGACGAACTAATTATGCAAGGTTTCGAATTAATCTGAAAAGAGGTGCTACTTTAAGCGGCTTCATTGTTCATAAGGTTTATTATTTTACTGCACCAGCGTAACGCGTTACAGAACGTTTTTGCTCACTTTTTATAAACTTTCAGAAATCTACGCGGAAACGCGCGATAATAAGAAACAATTATCAAGTGCACATGGCGAATCGATCGGCATACTGCACGCGGCAATAAATCCACCGTTAAAACGGATGTCTGAAGAGACCGCCTTTCGCTTCTCATCGCGGCGCAGAAGAGAAAGCTTTTTGTCAAACGTCGATCTAGAAATCAGTCACGCCTCAGATTTGGAAAGTTATCGCTTAAATAAATCGCGGCGTCCTTCGTTCGTTAATTAATTAATTACAATAATAAATAAACTTTTTATTGCGCAGATACTTCATTGTGCAACAATGAAATTTCTACAGTATATCGTCGCTTAAAAACATACTTATGTACAATAAAATCAAATAACATGTCGAAACAATTTTAAAGCTCAAGTGTTTATTTCGTTGTAGAAAATTCAGCGCGCGAACTAATCGAATTCGCAGACGAAATTACGCGCGCGCGCGAGTGTGTGTGCACGTTTTGGTTTTCAACTGGATCTCACGCACGTGTGTCGCTCGCTCACGCTGTCGTTCGACGACAATATTTACGAGACGTGTACGTCGCGAGAAACCGAAGTGTTTTACGGCGCGCTCGGTGCATCCAGCTATTTTTCGTGTGCGCGCGCGAAGCGTGCGTAAAACGTAACGAAGAGACAAAGAACCTCCAAAACCGCCGCTCTTCGACAGCCAGCCGCGAATCTAGATAGATCGCCGCGACTCTAATTATCTAAGTCTGTCACGGCCACGTACACAACTGGTGCAACGAGCACAATGGGCTCAATATCCGGTCGAAGGAGTCGCGATGCGCGACCGAACGGTCGACGCGCGCCAACCACCGCGATGATGTGGTTTCCGACGCATCCCGGGATAATTACAAATCTCGAAATGTAATCCCAAAGTCTAATTACCGCACAGTGAGTTTCAATCCGTGAAAACGGCACGGCATTGATTGTGTTACATTTTGAGATAATCAATTCTTATCGAAATATTGTACATCTCGCGACGCGTATCATTTAAAAAAGCGAGATATTGTTCGCGTCGCGTATATTTTTAGAAAGAAAGATACATATATATACATATAGAAACAGAAGTGTTGTCATAACAAAGAGCTTTTATAGATTCAATCAATATTCCGCTCGAAAATTGTAAAACGGTCGCGCTATACAAACTGCGCATATTTAGAAAGTCGAAAAAGCAAAATAAAAAACTTTTGCATAAGTGTGCAAAAAAACTGACAACATTGTTATATCGTTAAAACTTGAAACGTTAAAAAAAACGACACAAGTGCGTCACCACATATATTGGCTTCTTTTTGTTAGAGTCGGCATCACATTTTTTCTCACAAGAGGAAGAAAACAACAACATTCTGCTCGACTTAACAACGGCCGATGCTCTTACCAGCAATCTAATTAATCCTTAAGAAACCGAATGTTGGGAAAAACTCGTGAGACGTATGCATTAGACACGCAATTGCGTTGATACAAAAGCGAAATAATAATAATCGACTCTCTCTTTCCGCCGTGTACGTAATCGTTTTTATTTTCGCGCCGATTTTCGAGTGTATTTCTGTGCGCAAAGTGTGGTTCAGATTGACCGCATCGATAAAAATCTACAAACGCACGCTAATCGATTTCTATACGATTGCGAACGAATCTGATTAAACACGCGCGCGGTTCCTTTGCGTGTGTCGAGGCGACTACGAATTTTTTTTCACTGCGCATTTATGTATTTCAACGAGAGAAACGGGTTTTGCGAATTTGTTTCTCTATCGCAAATTAGAAACGTCAGTCGCAACTATTACCGCGCGAAAGTACACGCAATTTGCCCATGAGTTACTCATTCAACAGTCTAAATTTACAAATTGCGAAAAATTCCGGTTCCCGAGAAAATAATCGCTTTTTAAAACAAGGTAAGCGTTTGATGAAGAAAATGAAAAGTGAGCGCGTGACAGAGCGATTTCGGTTTTTAACAAACAAGTTTTTAAAGTTTTAAAAGAAGATCCATAAAAATCCTACTGTATATTGTAATATATAAATATCGCGGAGAGATAATATTTAGCCTCACGCAACAAAGAGAGAGCGAAGAGCCAGAAATGGCATCACCCGCAAAGCACACGTCAGAACATCGGCGATCAATTCGAACCTCAATCACGTCAATCTCAAGAACCGTGAGATAACCCGATGAAAAATGAACGGATGTTCAGACTGAAACGATACAATAGGCCTGTCAATGCTTTCTGTGCGCGACTTTTTTTTTTTTTTTATCTTTTCACAAAACCGCGAGCCCTACTTTTCATTTACAGCGTCGATTTATTTATGGATGTATTTTTTTATACTCACGTCCGAAACGTTCAAAAACGACTTTAGCGTTTCATGAACAACATTCACCGATATACCGGTCTCGTTATAACCGTGTGGAAAGTGCGAAACGATGTAAAAAGATCAATTCTCTCTGCTCGGCGTGTGTCACGTTATCTGTATCATACATCAATTTTGAATGACGTTACGTATCGTGCGCGGAACTTGGAAAAATCACGCACCTGAAAATTACGGCTCACGTGAGTGAGCCGCAAGCTCGGACGCAACATGGTATCACCCGCAGCAAGTCGCAAAGATCGCGATTGGACGTTATTCTCGTCGGTCTCGTAAATCACAAGTTCGAATTTTTACGATTGTCACGCAATACTGTTGGCGAAGTCAAAGTCGAAGTAGCAAACCGAGGAATAACGGCACCTCGACGGTGCTTGTCATTCGCGACAGAATTACTTATAACATCGTCAAAGATATGATAAAAATATCATTCAATTTGCTAAAGGATAAAGACTAAGATTAATCAAGTATTGCGAGCAAACAATTATTTGCACGAACAGTCATCGAGAATTCGAATCCGTCTGTTGGACCGTTCCAAACAATGCGCGTATACATGTGTACCTGTCACATTAAAACAGCATGTTCCGCACGACGATTCCTCGTCGTCGATGCAGGAAAAATCTCCGCGACAAGTCGAATCGTCATCAGTCGTCGTTGGTGCGAGAGACTGGCTCGCGCGCTGATCGCATGTAAACAAACGGATCGTCACAGTCGGATCGATGTAAACGTTAGAGTAACAGCTGTGCTGTGCGTCGCGTGTGTGTGTAGCGTGTGCGTAGTCGTCTCGCGGCGAACAAAGAACGGACGGAGGAGCGAGAGAAAAAGAGGAAAAGTGAGAAAACGCGGAGGACACAGCGAAACGACTCACCGCAGGAGTAGCGAGAGAGTTTTGTTGTTGGCGCATTCAAGGATCTTCTTCTTCTCCCAACCCTCGACTGTCTTCACCCATTCCTCGCCTGGGCTGCGCCAGTCCTTGGATATGAACGGCATCCTGAGGACGAGAGGCGGCTCGTGTGAGACACGAGGCGGGGACAACGCGCGCGACAAACGACGTAGGGACCCAACGTCAGCGACGGCAACGACGACGACGGGATACGACGAATCGCTCGCGACACCGAGAACAGGGCGAAGCGCACCTCGCCGTGTCCACGGACGCCGAATGTGTGTCCGCTGCGCTTGCAGAACTGCTCGAACCCGCTCTCGCGCTTCGCCGCCGAGCGCGCATGGCTTTGTTTTAGTGACGTCATCGCGCATCAGCTGTGAAACGGCGTCAGCCCGACGCGCCGCCGTGTATTTTGCGCCTCAAAAGTTCTTCGGCGCTTCCTGTCATCTTCCTGATCCCGTCGAACGCGTCGTACATCTATAATACCATTTGCGTGCACGCATATCTTGCGATTATATCGAATCGAGAAACATTTTTATTTTACCTCGACGTTCATTTCCTTACCTTTGTTGCCGCGTTCCGCGTCAGCTGTCAAACTCTTGATCGCGCAGACATCGCGATGCGCGTCCGAAGAAAGATCTCGGTTTTTAAATTCTCGCATTCGGCATGCAAACGCCATCTGTCGGCGATATCGCGAAGTTTCGTTGACAAATCTCGCGCACGCGCAGCAGCGCGACCGCAGCAGACGTCCTCGGAGTCAGCTGCGCATTACATATGTACACACACACATATATATCATCCATAGTCATGTACATATATACGCATATAATGTGTCAAGGACTGCACCGGTAAGTGAACGATCCTTCACAGGCGACTGAATAAAATCTATCCGGAAAAAAATTTTTTTTACCGAGCGTGTGTGTGCAACACTCTTGTTCGACGTGTAACAATTGTTTCTCTCATCGTTGGAATTTGTTGTTTAGGGTCTCGAACGCGGCGATCCGTCACTGATAGTCCGCACGGACACATGACGTGGCTGGGACGTGCGGATTGTCACGGCCACTTGACTTGACAAGCAGAAGTGGCGCGCAACTGGTCTCAATCCTTCCGCGCCGCACACAAATCGTTCATCGAGCGACGACGATCGCGCAAACATGCCATTCCGGACCGTTCCGATTACCGCCAGGACACAACACGCTAACGTTGCATGGGCCACCGTCTAATTGAAGAAAGGTAAGCATCACGTTTAGACGCGACAGTTCGCCGCTCGTTGAAGTCCATTAAGAATTTCGCAATCACGCATAAACATGTAATTGAGCGTGCGATGCTGTGCGCGCGCGACATATATATATATATACATATATAAAATATTGTGTGATACATATATAATATATTTAGCACGTGCACACACGCAATTTCTTTTTTACAATGCTTTATCTTTATGCTGCCCGATACAGGATATGGATCCAGGTATTTAATCGACGAGATATATTCAGTTTTTTGTTTATTACGTTGACAAATTACGTAGAGTCTGTTCGGACAATGAATTGTGTCTTTTGTATTGTGGAAATACCAAGTTTGTGTCGCGTATGTGTATGCGTATACACATACGTGATGTAACTCTCAAATTACGCAGATGTGCAGAAACGTTTCTTTCTTTATCTTCGTTATCGTTTCGATATTTACACATTTGTGTCGTGCGATCCACTTGGAATTTTTGTAGCTTTGTCTCACACGCGCACATTGAAAACATAATTATGCGCATTAAAATGTACGTACTGAATTCAGTTGTGTGACGGGTATAAAGTTTCAGTTACGTATCTGTGATTCCGCAGAAAATGTGGGCAAGGAGACCATTCTGAAAGTAACGGACTGGTTACGCGGAATTTGGGAAATGAAACGGCGCACCGCTGGGCCGGTTCAACAATGGATTGACTCAATACCGTTGTCCACGAGGTCGGAGATCGCCGTTGCGAGCGAGTGCCGGGAAAAAAAAGAAATTCCGAAATCGACTGGGCCCAAGGACATTCCGTTTTCTAAAACTTCCAAGCTCCCAAGCATGACTATATCAGCGCCTATTAACGTTCCTAATTCTCCAGCAATGAGCGCACCACCGATGCTTCCTAGGTATTGAGGAACACGTTTTGGAATGCAATATTTTTGCTCTCTTCCCTCGTTATTTTTCGTTATTAAAGCAGTAATTGCAAACTTGCAGTTCACTTCCTTATCACAGACTGGCGCGGGACGCGAGTTTTCAGTCGGACAGCAGTCATTGCAGTAGCGTCGAGAGTTTACTAGAATTACGGAAAGCGGATCCGACAGCGATCTTGCTCGATCTTGGTTTCGGCGGTTGCACCGCCTGTCCGCAGGATGACGGTCCGCTCTCTCGTATTCCTAAGAGATTTCTTCAGCCGTCGTCATTGCCGGGAATTGCCATAGACGATTTTCTTAAACAGCAGCAAGAGACCAGCGAATCCTTCGATTCCGTATCTTTAGGGTATAGAGGCCTAACCGGTAAGAACTTAGCATTTTTAACGATTGTAAAACAAAAAATATAACATTCTTTTGAAATTCATAAACAAAATACTTAATCATTTGTAGAGAAAAAAAAACACTTAAAAAGCTATTCGTTTAGTAGCATTGTTAAAAGTGAATTTTCTCTCATCAATATTTTTGCAAAACTAATATAGCTTTAAAAATCCCTCTGGGGGTAGAAAATAAATTCGCAGATATATTTTGCCATATAGCATGACAATTTTGTAGGAAGCAATAGCGCGTCAAGCGTGCCTACGCGTGCTCGACAGCGCAGAAACTCCGGACCAATTAATTTTGTAAGTCTCGCGCGAAAATTTAATAAACAAACATTGTTTTGGTGTGGATCGTTGTAGAGCCAATGTGTGCGCGATCCAATCTACTCTAGAAACGCACAATTGTTTTTTCTTTGGTTGAAATATTATGATTGATTGCATTTTTTTATTTGCGTTGGTTTTTAATTTTATAGCAGTAAGCATATCACGGCTTTTTAGTTTTTGCTCAATTTGCTTAGAGATTTATGTGTCAAAGTTATTTGAAATGCAATGTTGTACGTTTGTTTTACGTAGAAAGAGAAATGTTGTTTTTTTTGTGGATTCATTATGTGATGTATTGAACAAAAAGTATGCTTCTTAGAATGTCAAGAGACTTGATAATAGTAATTATGTATGCACAAATAATAGACTTTACGAGCGCAACTGTGTGTGATTTTTTAGTTTTACATGCGATTTGCATGCGTTAGTAATGAGGTATGCGAGAGTATAATACGGTGTGTACTAATGCACGAATTTGAAACACAAGTATTATTTTGTTGTGACTCTTAGAGCCTATAATAAATATATATCTTCTAAGTTTGGCATTTATGTAGCAATTAGATATTTGTGTGCAGTAATCCGTTTTAATATATCTATTTATTATATAACCCGGCTACTGAGATATACAAATTTATTTATGCAAGTTGTTACAAAGCGTCTTCTGTATCATTTTCCGGATGCATCGCATTTTCACTACATATAATTGTTTATTCTCAGTTTATACGTATATGAGCATTTTATATATTTAATTATGTAGCAATTATTGACCGTGCAATATATATTATAACAAAAAATATACACGTGTTCTTTTTACGTTTTCAAAAGGCTCGCCACATGTAGCCCCGTCAGAAATTGTACAAAAAATTATGGAACGTTTGCGGGAGCACGAGAGTCACGATGCGGATACGAATTTGTATAATTACGAGCAATACAGTCCAATATGTCATAATGGAACGTTATCCGTGCTGTCGCCCGACAATAGACAGTTTTTGGAACAACCGCGGTCTAAAAGTCCTGATATGCGCAACAAACGTATGATCATAGGTAAGTGAGAAAGAAGACACCTGAATGTGTGTGTCATTTTACATTCTAATAATCAATATAAATCAGTATTGTAAATAGAAAAAAAGTGGAATTTTCTCTTCACAGGACAAAAATCATTTGCTTTCGGACATGACGGGAATTTAATCGAATTACCGTCCGTTACCACGAAACCTACGTCCAATGATGCAGAAAATGATAATCATAACAACTCAGACATTAGCGAAGAATTCGCAGAATCAAGGCAATCATCTCTAGAAGAAAATATAACGTTTGAATATCGGAATATTTCGAAGAATGATAAGAAACAATTGGTAAAACAATTGTCATTCGAATTTGTGGAAACTGAGCAATTGTCGAAAAACAATCGGAAGACAACGCTAAGTAGCTCACACCTTGCTCAAAGTGAAACGAACTCGGATGATAACGAGCAACAATGCAATAAATCGTCAAGTGTAATTCCTAAATATGAGTTTACTGATACTCGAAGATCGAGCGACGGTTCCTGCATTAAATCCATGAATAATAAAATATCCGACGACGGACGAAGATTTAGTGATAGCGCGGTGTGCACTATAAAGAGCCTAAGTACAGAATGCACGTTGATGCAAAAGAGAAAAAGCTTTAAAAGACAGTCTAGAGTATGTGATACAACTGCAATACATTATTGCGATTTGAGTCCTATTAGTTCTAGCGTATCGAATGCAATATCTGAATCTCACGTAGACTATGAAAATAAAATATCGAATGACGAAACATCTCTCTACGATAGAGCACACAAATTAAATATACCAATATTAATCGAAGCAACCGAAGTTAAAAAAGATACAGATTCAAAGACGGATACGGAATCTTTGCCTGAAGAATCTAATTGTACATCCTCGGTGCCGAAATTTGGTCAATCTCTCGTCAAGATAGAACACTTTGAAGCTGCGGAAAAAGACGCACCGAGCGATCATTCTTCCGCAGAGGAAGATAAAATTTGTTGCTTCAAAGGTAAGATATGCAAAAATTGCAAACAGAGTAAAAATTGTCCGGATTGCGGATGTCACGTTGACAAACAAAAGTACTTGAAAAAAATGGAAAAGATTATGCAAAAGAATAAAAAATTAGAGGATATGTTAGCAAGAAGTAGAAAAGAGATGGCGGAAATACGCGATATGCTGAGTAGTGTTTTATCAGTAAGGATGGAACCAGGATTTTAATCTGGTTTATATTAGAAGAGTAGATTGATTATTTCGAGATAGAAGAGAAAAATGTTAGCTATAGGCGTCACTTTTGTGACATAGGCGAATGTGACTAGGAAAAAAAAATATTTCAATAGTCTACAAAATCTCTCGAGCTTTCTATTTAGTACTCTAAACTGATCTATTCTTCTATTTTGAAAATCAAAATATTTTCGAAGTCTACATTTTACAAGATTGTACTAACAAAGAAGATATTTCTACAACCTAATGTACATATGTGAAAATCAATCGTTTTTTTAGCATCTATATTTAGTTAAAACTATCGAAGATAAATATACCGCACATTTAATTACCTCTGTGCTAAATGCAAAATATTAGCATGGCATATATCTTTATATACATATTACATCCCTATTTATAATTCTATATTGTTGTAACCATAGATGTATATATATTTTTTATACATTTTATTTTATCACGAGTTATAAATAAGGATAAAAAATCCTGTTTATTCAGATTTTATTTAGTGCTCGGCACAAGACCAAAAACAAAAGAGCGAAACCAATTTTTATCTACAATTATAGTAAATGTAAGTAATAATAATTTTGTTTTTCTTACGTTTTAATTGCTTGATGTATAAAATCATACGCACATATTACGTATTTCTGTTATAATACACATGTTAAGTTTGTCAAATTAATGCTTGTTAATTTTAATTATGATTAAGTTTATCTCTATTTATCTTTTGTGATTAACAAACAGCGGTTTGTTTTATTCATATTTGATTGTTTTTATAATTTATATTTAATATTTTAAGCACATACTCACTTATGTGTGCGTAAAATATATACAAATTTACTATCTATAATGAACATAAGTGAAATATTAATGAAAACATTTGATATTTCTGTCACTTTTGCAAAATTAATATAATCGTAATAAGTTTTAACCGTTTTGTAAAATGTAACTTACATATAATTTTGAAATCATTTCATATTTTAGGTAAAAAAAACAAACAAAAAAAACCAAAAAACAAAAAAAACAAATATAACATCTAGTCTTCTACAACTATCATCAACATTTAGTGATATAAGAAAAAAATATTAAATATCTTTGTTTTCCTAAAGAATTTAAGATATATATATAATTAAATTTCAGATTACGATTATTGAGACTCAATTTTACGCTGCCATATTAAAGTCAATAGTATTTCTTAATTATAAGCATACGATATGCTTACGTAAAGATTTATATAAATTATATATAATGTAATTATAGATGATACACTTACTCGGTTTCTCTATTTTTTGTTTAACATATATAAAGCGCTCAACAACCACTATATTAAAATTTCCTTATTATATGTGTAAAAAACGAACACAGGTTTGTTGATAAACTTGTACACTTTATATATATATATATTATATATATTGAGTTTTAGAAGTTTATCTAATATCAATCTAATATTAGTGTTTTATTTAGAGCATTTTTAAAATTCAACAACATTGTCAATTAATAAAGAAACTTTTATTTATCAGCATTTAGTTACAATTTATGAAATTAACACACATATACAAGATTGTTTACTGAATGAAAATAATTGAGTACTATTCGAAAAGTGTTAAAACACTAATATTTACGTACAACTTATTAGTGTTTATAACAAATATATTGTACATTATGTAATTATAAATATATTTTTTTTAATTATTTATACCAAATCTCACACTAATAAACCTCAAATAAGTTACGAACTGTCTATAATGAAGTACAGTAAAAGCACTTATGTAAAATAAAAGGTCAAATGTACACAATATGTTGCAGTAAATCTCAATAAATATTTACTATATGTATTTGAATTCCATATTTTCCCATGTGTGTGTGTGTTACTTATGACTTACATGTTGTATACCGAATTTATCACCAAAATACTGCGCTAAACACGCTGCGTACAATATATTTGAGTTGAAATAAATCCACTTATCATACGAACATATCTAAATCCAGTAAAAATATTATTCAAGTAAAAAATATAATTTTAATGATATATATTAAATTTATGAAAATCGATATGTAAAATAAAAGTTTTATGTATCGCACAAAATGTCAGTTCAATTAAATTTTAATAATATAACCAAAATCCGATCAATTGATAATCAAATTATTCCATTTTTCTAATATAACCAATTTATTTTAATTGTAAAAGATTTACAAATGCAAGTTGTTTGTAGATCAACTATTCCTCGAGCAGTCATATTGGTTAGGTCTTAGGATGACATCAGAAACTTGTTATTTCTGACGTTGTAAATCAGTACAGCTGCTCGGGGAATAGACAATCTTCAATTACTGGAAGTATTTTCTAGGTTTTCTTACATCTTATATGATTAGTAAGTGTACACACAAGAAGAGTGGCCCAGCTTCGCCCGTAGCAGTTCGAACTACATTAAATCTGTCTATAAAACTTTTAATTTTTATCGCTTAGATTGTAATCAGTATTTTTTGGTTCTAGCTCCAACCAAGTCAAAGATACGCATAATTAATAACCTAATCTTAGAAAACAAAACATTGTAGTAGTTTCTTAATCGTTTTCACTTTCGTTTGAAGCTCAAAATAAAATGTTTGTTTTAGAAAAAATTAAAAAATAATAGATTATTCACTATTGTGTATGTTTTCTGTATACGACAAAAATGATGATAACAAAAACATTGAAAATCGCTTGAGTTTTAAGTTTTTGACATTAGTAAACACAAGACGTAGCTGAACTCGATTAATCCTAAAATAAAAGCAAAATACTTGAAAAGATAACTTTTATAGAACTTTTCTGAGTCTTGCGATAAAATTTCTTGGAAATTCCAAGTGTTCCAAGTGTGTTTTCTGATAATTCTGAGCATTCATTTTATATTTTTGCTCATATTAAATATCTTTTTCATTATTTTTCGCTATAATATAAGAGATGAAGCAATAACTTTAATTATTTCTACTAAGGGCGCGCTCAATGGCTATATAGATTGCAAGGCCAATGTATGTAAAACATTTTAAATTATGAGTAGACTATAATAATGGCCTTATAACACAAACGAACATCAACATGCATACATTACACTAGGTAACATTGAATTTCTGTCACAAAGATGTAAAACATTTTTTAAATCATAGAGTATGTTGCTCGTAACAAACTCCATTAAATGTAACACATATTTGCGAGTAGCTTTTTCGGTAATTGTACTCATATTTGATCAGAGATATCAGTTAATAGCTACTCCCAGTAATAAACTCAGAGCCATATGGTCCATCCAATCTTATAGTTTAAATATGACCTCGATACAAAAATTCTGAAACTGCGCATCATGTCTGTGTGCGTGTGTTGTGTATGTATGTATACGTACATATAAATGGTACATGCTCCGTCAATTGTGTATAGATGTTCTTCTTCTTAATATATCTTCCTTCGAACTCATAGAAACAAATAAGCCCAATCTTGATTTAATTTACTTTAATCTTCTTCTTTATCACTTCTGCAAGACAATAATAGCTTTAATATTATTGCATCTTATATTATTTAAAAGCTAGTGACTAATAACTAATAAAGCATCTTAGCTTACATTATTTAAAAGCTGATGACTAATGACTAAAGACTAATGACACATCTACATACTTTGCTTCCTCTAAAAATTTTGCAGGATCGAACGGTGCTGTTAGTTCAGCAATTGCTTCTTGTCTATTTTCTGATTTTAAGGATACGTTGAGTGATACATATTTGTGTTTGTTACTAATTTGCCACCCAGAGTACTGAAATCCGAATAAAATCTTTATGAATTACATCTAAATTTTGTGTAGGTGTAAAATAAAATTTACAAATTATTTATTTTAATTAATTATTAAGAATTATTCCTATTTGCTATCAATATTAAACTTATATATGTATATTTAATTCTGCAAAATAATGCACTTACTGTCGTTGTACTTTTGTACAATATTTTCCCAGATTTATCCTGGAAAGGCAAATACTTTTGGAGTAGTGCTTTTCCATCTATCCTCCACAAATTTGGATATTTGTCTACCTCAGATATGTTCTTATTTTTATTCTTCTTAGCTACTTCAAGATCTTCTTTTGAAATAACAAATGAACCAGACTGCAAGAAATATTAATTGTTCAGAATGTTTTAAAACAAATAGTGCGTATTATAATTCAGTATTAATGAGACCATTATATATAACTTCTTCTCAAGTACCTGGAAATTCTTTGGATGTTCACCATCCTGTTCACTGTTTTCTTCCGAATCTTCATCATCATCATCTTCTTCTTTTTTAGTAGATCTTTTTCTTTTTGGTTTTCTTCCTGAATCAGAATCAGATTCTTCTTCTTCTTCGTCATCTTCCTCTTCCTCCTCCTCATCTTCCTCCTCTTCCTCTTCTTCAGAATGATGTCGCTTTTTTGTTGCTCCTCTTTGTGGTCTTACTTTAGCACTCTGTAGCAGATCGTAAATAATATTTATATCAGAGAATCCTTCTCTTTGCTACATATTTTAAATTCAGATCATGTAATACACAAATAAACAAATATGATTTTCAACAAAGTTCAAATAAAAAAGCTTAATATATTTATTAATGATATCATATTAGAAGACACATTATCGATAGAATGTTTTAACTTTTACTAAAGTCTTCATATGTAAATTAACAAAGTTTTAAGATAAAAAACATCATTCTTTAAACATGATTACAAGTAATCAATTTTCATACAAGGTCAACAAGAAGATAAAGTATGTGTAATACAGAGAAAAACAAACAGAGGAACTTTCTCCAAATGTAAACAATTGATAAGTAACTTTCTGTTAACACACACAATCCTTCTGTTAACATGTACACACAAAGAGACTTTTATCATACATACGCAGTCTTTTCTTAAGTAAAGCATGTATAAGCATATATCATACGTATAATAAGAATGTTTACACGTTTTTTTTAAATGTCTATTTTTTTTATTGTTTCAAGAATTTTTGTGACGATTTGAAAAATTCGTGACTCGGCGCCACATCGAATGGTCGACCGGCCGGCAATGATGGCCGCTGATGATCAGTTCGAGCATTACGATGAACAAACATCTTTATCTCGAAAGATACGCCTTAACAGCGACATGTCATCGCTCTGCCAAAAGTTCACCGCGGTTCCAGAAAGAACTCGATCGAAGCGACGAGAACCGCTAGATACACTCGATAAGATCTCGGCTTCGTTTCCCGCGACGAAAAAGAAACTGCAGAAAATCATCACGATCTTCTACGCGTTACCGTTAACGCTCATGCGACGACACTTCAAGCATTACATTCGATGGTGCCAGGTGTTCACCTGGCACGTGCATGCATGAATCTGTAGCGCGTTATTGTCGGAACGAGCTTATGACGTGGACATCGTGATGAGTTCTCATTGATAGCAATTTCCTGTACAGCGAAATGTTCGCCGAATATAGATGACATCAGCTGCTGCTGCTGCTGCTGCTGCTGCTGCTACTGCGTCCGATAGACATTTTAACGCGCGAACGGTACGGTCGTCGCCGAGAAGGCGATAAACTCGCGAGAATTCGTGAAGCGCAATTGCTGCTCGATATGGTCGTAATAGAAATTCGACAAGAACAATCGGAAGATAACAATTGCGCATTTACCTCGTTGTCGGCCTCCGGAGTCCACTCCTCTTCGGAGGGTCCTTCCTCCGGATCGTCCGGGTCGTCCACTTCGAACTCGTCGTCGTCGGAAACGTCCTTGATCTTCTTCATATTGCCTTTGCGTGAAATGTTTGCGGTGCGATTGCTCGCGGAAACGCGAGACACAAGCGAAAACGGCGAAAAAGACGGCGTGCGCGAATACGCGAATCGCGAATATAGCCAAACAATATGGCGACTTACGAATCTACCGGCAAACGCGTTCTTCTCGAAAGCCGGCCTGGCACCGCGGCTTAGCGAATGGTCCTCAGATGGCGACACATCACTATTTGCGGTGGCGCTTGCTGACTGTTGTGTGCAGCCTTTGTCGCGGTCCTAAACATTTTTATGTTTTGCTGATTGATATTTTAATTGAAAGATAATGTTGAATTTTTTATTCCTATGAAATATTTAATTAGTAGTAATAAATATATAGCTGCGTCTCAAATAAATATATTAATTATATACATACACTTGTCAAATAAATGTAAATTACAGTTTTGTCAATAACGCAATGATGGCACTGTGTTCTTGTTTCTCTTTTTGTTTTTCGCGCGTGTCTCAATAAAATGTCGAATTTAATTAAAGACAAAAAGTTAGTTCTTAAATTGAAAAAAAATTGAAATCTTGTATGTATATTAATATACAAAAAATTCATATTATTATTAAAGGTGTGTTAGATATAGGCCGATGGTAAATTAACAATGGATTGTAACAAAATTAAAACTCACCGCAGTTAGATATTTACGAGCAAACAATGTACTGATGCACAAGTTCTTACAATACCGGTAATATAAATTCTATTCCCCGCTCCAAAATGATGTCAATATGTTTTTGTCAGAGATTATAAAATAAACAACATATAATAACGTACTTATTTGGTTTTATAAGATTCCAGAAATGTAAAAAATAGGGTTTTAATTTCCCGGTGTTCGATATAATATTAATACCATTTGTTTGTAATTTTATTGGGATTATTTCTGAAATCAGTCTTTTGTTGTACGTTTATTATATGTTGTCTTATAATCTCTGACAAACATGTTGACATCATTTTAATTTTGTTACAATTCATTGTTAATTTACCAAGTCATTGTAAAATCATTCGAAACATTTGTAATTTATAGTCAAAAATTTTCTTGACACTGAAGAAGACCCAATTTAAGAGTCGTTTGGCATCAAATAAAGAATTTGTTCAACATACACGAACCCCAAGTATTTTTTATACTCTCGTATCGGTCTATATCTACCGCACCTTTAACAATTTCACGGGGCTCTCATTTTCTATTCATATTATTATATTACATAACATAATAATATATACACAGGAAAAAATATTGAAATAAGTTTTTAATAACATTTTTATGTATGTGTGTACAAAGTAAAAAATATCTGGAAAAATCATTAAAAAATTGTTACAAGAATAAGAAAAACTTCGTCAGAAAATCTAATACTAACAAAGCATGTTTGCGTCTGACAAGACTGTTTTTGTTGACAAAAATATGGATTAAAATTAATTAGAAAAACCTATGAGTTTGATAGCATGGATATTTATAAAACAAAATATTTTGAAAGACATAATAAATGCAACTCATGCAATTTGTCATTAGTAAATCGCCAATTACATATGAAACTAAGCAAACGTGATACTTATAGCTGCTTTTTTCAGTCGCTAATAAATGTTTAGTTCGTATGCATCAGGTTTTTGGATTCGTACTGTTTTCCGGGTCGATATAGGGGTTGACGCATGCGTCGAGGAAGATGTTTCTCCAGTATTTACGATAGCAGCGACGCTCGCAGAAACCCCAAAGTGTAAGGGTAAAGAGTTTACGTACGAACAGTGGAATCGGAGAGGACAATGTTCGAGCTTTATGGTGTCAGCAAAGATGGTATGGTTTACAATTCACCGTCTCCAAGACAAAAAGAAGTTGATATCCTGGAGGTAAGTGGGATGCCATGTAAAAAATATTCTTTGTTATTAATTACAACAATCTCTAAAGCTTCCTCTTAATTGTCCTATCATCAGTCTGTAAGACTCCCGAGAGTGTCTGCTAAAATATAATTTATGGAGCACTTTCTATAATTAATAGCCGCGGTGAATAGTCAAGAATAGAAGCACGTAAGCGTGTACGCTGTTTCATTGCTTTTACACACATACAGAAAGTTCTTTTTTTTTAGCTAAAAATAGAAAATACTTAGTATAATAGTAAAACGTTAGGATTATTGTTTCTTTTATTTTTCAATAGAATCGAACACAAAAAAATGTATTTTCGGAGTATCAGAACCGTTTTTTTTTTTTTTACGTAAAAATGGTTTTATTATAACAGAGTTTTTTTGATTGGCAGTGCATAATATTATAGAGTTATATAATATAATGAAGTTTTCAAAATACTAAAAAAAGATATTCAATGTTAAAGTCATTTTTACGATCTTCTATGGAAAGTTGACATAATTGTATGTTAAGTAGGTATATAATTGTGTGTATTGTATTTTTCTGTACCTATGTTCCTTTTTTCAAGGCAAACGTGTTTTTACGGTGCATACATCTTTCATAAAGCTGCGTGCTGTTAATACTGACATAATGCGACATTCGCACAACGCAGATAAATAGTTATGCAATCTTTGCGATCTCTCGGGATTTGATTTACGGAGACAATCTTAAAGCTACACTACACGATATTATAGCTTGTGCAAATTAACACATTTTTACAGACCTGTCTGCAACTCTCTTCGCCGGAACTTATAGGAAAACTGCCTAACGGTGATGCACTTCACCATATCAAGGACACGGGGGTTTCAACTTCCTTCAACAAAGCTAAAGAACCGTTGAGAGAGAGTAGTGAGTCTACTTCATGTACTTATAAGAAAATCGAAATATTTATAAATTTTTTATTAAAAGTATAAATATTTTTTTAAAAAAAGAGATTATAGCACAAAACTATATTTCTTCAAGTGTTTAATTGTTATAATTTTTAATAACTTTTTAATGATTATAATATAATACTTTTTAAGTATATACATAAATATATTTAAATTGTTACGTGGATAAATAAGTAACAAATATTTTTTAACGCGTTCGAGCGTCCATATTTAAAAATATGGGATTTACATGTATTTGCGTATCCTTCTGTCGTAAGTGATACTTGCGATTTCCGTTGTCAAACAAGCGTTATAAATCGAATTAACAGACATTTATGAACCGTGTCGCGCTCGTGATCGTCAAACGCTTTCTCGATTATCCCATCATCCCTCGTTGTTCCCGATGATCGAACGACAAGCGTATTTGATCTTTCTTGCTTTCCTCCAATTTCGCACGTCAACGAGCTTGCTTACGTAAAAGCGTTCGCGATCTAAGGAAACTCGTCGTACAATGAGAAACGACGAGTGACAGTTTCACGATTTCAAGTGTGATTTCTATTCACGGATCGGCGATCTTCTCGAGATTGCATCGGTAGTTACCGGCTGAGGAATCGGTAGATCGAAATGTTTCAGTCACGGCGATTTCACGTATCAGAAAACGTTAGAAAAGCTACGCTCGACTAGTCGTCCCGGTCTTAGAAGATTCCGTTGGAAGTTCGAGATGCTCTCGCAATCTTTTTATGTACAAACATATGTACATCTAATCGAGAAAAAAGGATTAGAACATAATATAAAAGGCTATTTTTTTTTTGAGGACAAAGCGTTGTAAGAAGATGGGCGGTGATGATTGGAATCTTCTTCCTCGGCTGTGCCTTAGTGGCTGGAGTAGGTCTGCCCCTCGCCCTCGAGCTCCGAAGTTCTCACTTGTTGGAGGCCAGATTGCAGGTGGTCCGAAGGATGCTGTCGGAGGTTCCTCTGATTGACGGGTAACAGTTGTGTCTCATATAAATTAGAAGAAAATAGATTCTAGTCTGTGTGAGTTAAAATTAGATTTTATCTCCAACGGTTCGTTTGCGATTACTCGAAGTGACAGGGAACAGCTGTGAATACATGTCTATAAAGTATCCGAGAGAACAATTTGTGTTAAATCGAGATAAAAGTTCTTTCTGAAAAGAGAAATTTTATACATATAAAAATAATTACAAGTTTTCAGCTTTTGCATAAAATTTACAAATGAAATTTTTAAATATCCAAACTTCTCGAAACCACGAAATTTAAAAGAATCTTCGGTTTACATCTTGCCATGTGAAATATCCCGTCAGGAACAACGACTTCGCCTGGAATCTGCGCAAGCACCGCGGCAGCAAACTGGGTAACTTCCCCTTCGATGAAAATCTGTCGCGCAACGCTAGCTGGGGTCCACAATGGCAGACCGATCTGATTCGCTTGGAGCAAGGAATCGTTGGTGCGCAATTCTGGTCGGCCTACGTGCCGTGCGAGGCGCAGTTCCTGGACGCCGTGCAGCTCACTCTCGAGCAGATCGACATCGTGCGCAGGCTCACCTCGCGTTACCCCAAACGAATCCGGTTGGTGACAACAAGCAGCGAACTGGAAAAAGCTCATCGTGACGGAGTAATCGCCAGTCTGGTGGGTATCGAGGGTGGCCACAGCATCGGCACCTCAATGGCGGTGCTGAGAAGCTTCCATCGGCTGGGCGCGCGCTACATGACCCTGACCCACAAGTGCAACACTCCGTGGTGAGTGTTTCGGTCGTCAGAAAGAAGATTAACGACATGTGCGCGCTCATGTGACGCGCACACGAGCGTTGCATTGTAATAACAGCAGAAGAGAATAAACCTTGAAGGCAAATTGGTATCTCCTATATTGGTTAATGTTTATTTTCTCATCGTCGTTCTGTCGGTCAGTAGTTTCGAGCGATTTGATCTCAGTTCTCAGAATAAGCTTATTATATCCGCGAGAGCAATCGAGGAGATACTAGTTAATTAACTATAAGCTATATACGCATGCGCGTGCCGACTAAGCTGAAAGGAAATGTGACGTAAAATATGTGACGTAACTTGAACTTGCGTTATCTTTGTAAGTCACTTTAATTGGGTCGACAATACTTTGAAACTCTAACGATCTCCGTCTATTCATAATTGCACATTTTATTCCATTCGCGGAAACTTATCAGCAGTATTGTTTCTGATCTTAGAAAAAATTATAGCTTTAGAGAATTTCTAAGTTTTGCAACATATTGGAAGATCGATTTCGGCTTACAGGGCTGATTCGTGCTCCGTCGACGATCCGAATTCGGACGCGCCGTCGTATTTTCATAGCGACGGCCTTTCGGCGTTTGGCAAAGCGGTCGTTCGGGAGCTGAATCGGCTCGGTATGCTCGTGGATCTCTCTCACGTCTCTGTGAAGACGATGAGGGACGCTCTCGCGGTGACGAAAGCGCCGGTCATCTTCTCGCACAGCGCTGCGAAGGCGCTCTGTAATTCCACGAGCAACGTTCCGGACGACGTACTGCGAAATTTGGTAAGAAACAAATTCTCCGAGAATCCTGACATGCATTTTATAAAGCTCTGAGTCTGTCTAATGTAAGTTTAAATTTTTTTTTCATCGATTTTTTTGGCTACATTTTAATTTCGCACTAGAGAAATTTAATTTGTTCTCTCATCAGTAAAAAAACGGCTTTACTTACAATTTTTTTTGTTGAACGGGTGACATAATCGTCGCGCGGCTTTCATTTTGTTCCTTTTTTTTTTTTTTTTTTCAGTCTCTCAACGGAGGTCTGGTTATGATCAGTTTCGACAGCGCGCATCTGAGCTGCAGCGATAAGGCCTCCATGTACGACATCATAGGTGCGTAAGTAACGCGAAACATCAAAACATTCGAAATTGTAGTAAACACGGAGAGATAAGGAACCACCCGAAAATATTGCTGTCTTCTTATAGCTCATATCAATCACATCAGACGAACAGCTGGCGTAAATCATGTGGGTCTCGGCGCGGGCTACGATGGAATACTGAGGTAGTAAAGACGCGCCAGCGTCATTCGTATCTTTATCGCCTACTAGTAACACAATAGAGCGCTAATGCATCTTCAAACAAGCTGCGTAATACGTTTTTCCTCGCCGAAATCTCGATTAACAATTCGTTTCAATGACTTCATATTTATTTGTTTTGTATTTTTGGCAATATTAATCAATTAGTTAAAATTGATTAATTTATGATTCAATGTTTTAATAACTGCTCATTTTCTTCACTTTGATTTTTCTGTTACATCCTGTTTTTTTGTTCAATCAGGATGTTTACGTCGCAAAATGTTGCTTAATACGATGTTGTTCAGACCACCGACGGAATTGCCGGACGTTTCTGGCTACCCTTTGTTGCTGGCCGAGCTGACTCGGGATCGCAGATGGTCCGCGACTGACATAAAGAAACTGGTGGGCGGGAATTTGTTGCGCGTCCTCAAGGAGGTGGAAAATCACGCGGCGACGCTCTCGAATCAGTTCCCGGCGGAAGAGTGGATCCCTCAGGAGCTCATCGAGGACACTTTTTATTGCAAATATCACGACGCGTAGAAACGCCTCTTGTTCCACTCGTTTCTTGTTCATCGATTAAGATCTCATTCAATTTTTCGGTAACAATAAGACAACGCACATTTCGAAACTCGAAACATCATTACCTGTATCGTCTCTTTGTACTTGAGTAGCCCGAGCTGTTTTACATTTTTAATAAAGTAGATAGACACTGTGTACTCTGTTAAACGACAGAGTTTCGTTTTTTTTTTTCGAGACGATCCCAACAACAAAAGAATATCACTTTCCTTTGTTCTACCTAGAATCCATTTCCATTTACTACCACAGTAAGGATTTCTCTTGAATTTGACAACTGACTTTTGCGGTGCGATTGCAAAATTTTGTCGAGATATTTCCTGGAAGAGACATGCATACGAGGCATTTTGTGGTGTACCCTATTGCTCACAATGCAACGTTCTATGCATGTTAAAGATTTATATTTGATATCTTATAGTTTACTGTACGTAACACTTTTTCCTCGTATTATTCTCAACCTCGTTTGGTAAAGCGCGAATTCGGCAACAGCGTACTTTGAAACCTTTGTGCGATCGGTCTCGTTACGTCACGTTCAATTGCGTTTATGGTCAAAATGGTTGTTAGCAAGTTAAGTCAATTTACCTTTTGTCTTGAGACTCTCTCTCTCTCTCTCTCCTCCTCTCGTGTCTACCGACACATAATGCATGTCGAAGCAATTATTTAATCTTGACACAAGCGCATTTACACGCACGCAGACACATAAGGGCCATACAGAGGCGGGCAAGTCGCATATGTCAATTACACCGTTTAATTTTTAACTCGAGAAGTTTATATTGCAATCGGGAACGGCGTCGCCTGAATAATCTCGCTATCTGAATCTCGTATACAATCTCGTGCAGCTCTCTTTAAGGGTAATAAGTCGGCGGAGATTTCAGTGATGTCGGAGTAATTCATTTACTTACACTTGGCGATCGCGAGAGCGCGCGTGAAAAATAATTCGTAATATTCACTTCTCTCTACACGTTCTCACGCATCTCGGCCTGTTGTAAGTAATTTCTGATCTCGATGACAAAGTCGTTCTGAACTTGAAAACTTCTCACGAATACATTCGACGATCTACTAAACAGAAATGTTCCAAAATGCGTGGGGAACTTGTATATTTTCTCATAATCTTTTCTTCCATATTAACTCGTGTTCTACGTATACGCCAATTTGTACATCGCATCTTCTTAAATATCGATCGTTTCGTAAACAATTAGTTTTACACTACTTTCTAACAAAACAGATAAGAACGAATTAATTTTAATAAGATACTCCGCGTCAGCCGAGCTAGATCTTGCATTTTTCAGAAATCGTGAAAGTGACTACACTGACCACGAACATCGTGCATCGAGCTTTCGCTTTCATCGTTATTAACATATTTTCTAGATGTGGGTCATGCACACTGTGAGGTTGCGATGTTTTTGCACTTGAAAACAACAATCAAAGAGGAAACATCATCTGATTACTTTCTTCTTTTTAAAGCATTGCTCAATAACGCATTTGTAAGCAAACTTGATCAAGTGTGTCAAATTGGGTTCTTGTTTACGATGTAGACCGAAAAAGTAGACTGTACTCGTTTATAAGTACCCTAATCGGTCTTCTTTGCTTTGTTTCTTATTGGTACAATCACTCGATTATATTTAAATATCCAAAAAACAAATACTATGATTTCTCGATGACAAAGATTGAAGAATCTTTTTGTTTAAATGAAGGGAAATAAAAACATATTTTTTTGAAAGACACTTATAAAAGTCTTTAATATGAACATTACGTACGTAAGTTTCTGGTGTGAGTTAAATATTATCTCATACTAGTACTTTGCCGTAATAATCCGAGCTGTATCTCTAATTAAATTTCTACAACTTTTACTCCGACGTCGTATCTGAAATCTCTGCTGTTAATTAATGATGTCTTTACACGCACTTTTTACTAGTGTGAAATGAATTACAAAGAACCGCGCACAGAGAGTCGGGCGCTGTGCGATACTTAATTCATGCATAATAATTATAATTCACGCTCGCATGCTTCGGCGAGCGTGTCATTTTTTTTTTTTTTTTTTTGCTGAATACGCGGTTTTCTTCGCAAGTTCATTTTCGGCGCGCAGCAGCCGAACCACGTGATCCGCGGAACGAGACGACGACGACGAAGAGACGAGGATGCGCGTGCGACGCGCGGGCTCACGCGCGAGGCCGAGGGGAGCACGCACAGAGTCGGGTCAAAGAGGCCAAGATAAATTGCAATCTAATCCGCGGGAGTCAAGCCGGGGCCAATTGCGATCTGTTGAACGTCCACAGGAAGAGAGGAGTGGCGCCCGTGCTCGGAGCGCGTTGTACACCTCCTACCTTTGAGGCCTTGCGGCAAATGCTGACGGATCATAAAATCCTCTTGTCTTTAAAACACCGAGAAGTCGCGAAGACGCACGACGTCGACCGATCGGCAACGATGTGCGTTATCGTCAAGCACCCGCAGAGATCGCGAAAAAAAAAGCGATTTTGATCAAGTTTCTGATATGAGAGAATCAAGATGTTTAGATAACGTCGTCGAATTCTGTAGAAAAAATTGCTATCATTATGCTTAGGTAATTATAATATTCTGATAAATGTTGCAGAAGTATTTTATGTATGTATTTTTATGTATTTTAAGTAAGTAAAAAAAAACGAGATAAAGAGCAAAAATTGAAGAAATAAAAGAAAGAAACGGAAAATATGAAACAGATGCGCGATCGTCTGAGACATTGAGTGCAGCGGAACAGATCAGTGGAGAAATTTTATATACACTTCTTAAATAAATATCTTTCAATTGGTGAACTAGTTTAGAAGTTTCTCGTGAGCAAACTTCTATTTTTCTAACGCGATAAAATCTCCTAAAAAGGAACAGACCCCGCGTCTCTCGGCCGGAGCAAGCCGCTCCTGACGCGGCATCGTGGCGCGGAAATGGTAGGGGATTCGAAGATTAGAGTCGCTCCTCCGCACGCCAAAACTTCAGTTTAGTTTACTAACGGCCCCCGAGTCGCATCCTCCATCGCGGCCGGCCACACGGAAACGCACGCGACCGAAAACACAAGCAGAAAGAAAGGAGAAAAGAGAAGAGGAAACACGGGGGCTTGTGCCAGTCGCGAAGCGATGATGTGAAGCGGCTGCGGCGACGCGAAAGAAAGAAAAGAAAAAGAAATCCGCAAGTTTTCACTGAGAAAAAGAGATATCGCACACGCTCGCTCGTTTTCGTTCAACGCCGAGTTCACATTTTATTTTTTGTTGCAAAAAGATCTCGCGCGACGCAAAGAGCGAGAAATTGGAGCGTGTGTGCGCTTTAATATGCGTTTGTGAGACACACACTCTCTCGAGGGAAGTTAAAAAAAGGGCGAAGCGAACAGGTGAGCGCTCGTTGATTTATATTTCGCGCAACGTGTGTTTAAAAGCACGGCGGCACCGTTTTACCGAGTATCGTTTTTTTGTTTTTGGCAAAAAACTAAATGAGATTTGCGTCTCGACAAATTTAACACATCTTGTGCTTTTTATATTGAATTATATTTAGCCACTGTTTTTGAACAGGTTTTCTTAAAGTTTTACACTACACAGATATGTAACATGAAAAATTCATGATTTCTGCAATTAGTTTCTGGTAACCCGAAACGACAAAGAAAAAGAGTTTTTAAAGTAATTTTAAAAGAGATAACGTATCTTTCTTAATGTTTAAAACAAGTGTTTTGATCGAACAAAATTTTTTACATGTTTTATTTATTTTTTACTTAGGTTTTATAAAATGTTTAATGCGATAACATTTTTGCGTACATAATATTACGCAATGTTGGTTTATTCTTTTCATAAATTCTGTTGAGCAAGTTGTCAATTTGAGCAATGCACGTGGTAAGTTAAACACACATTTCTGCGCGTACACTCAACTCGCGATGTGCGTAATTGTGGACAGAGATCAAAGGTTTAATTTTCTGCAAAACAACTACTTTGATCTTGTTCACGTAGAGCTCGTATTTCAATATTTTAGAGATATAATTTACACGTGCACGCGTTCTAAATAAAGTTTCCCCAATTTATATTTTTCAAATCGACATGCAAAATAATTTTTGTGCGATACGTACATAGCTGAGGTTAAAATAGAAAAAGACAAGAATTCTCTCTCGTGTAATAATATTCAGGAAAATTATAATCTCCAAACATCCAAGACAAATGGTTTTTTTTTGCGTGCTATCTGGTGTCGCATAAACCGCATAATTTGTTATGCCTGTCTTGCGATTTGTTTGTAACGCACGTTCACTCAAGGCAATGATCTGACCGTGCTCATGTAATAAAAATAACTCTGTATTTCCTTAAATACGCGGAAGTATATAACGATTAGAATCTTCTCTTGACGTCAAAGAGCAAGTGGATCATAGTTATTCAAATCGGATTCTTCTAAGTTCAATCGATAAGATGAAAAATGTCTAGATATGTATTTTTTATCTTTGAAGATTTGTGCAACGAGATACTTTTGTTTAATTTAAAGATCGCGTAAAAAAAATTAATGCAACTTTTTTTACTATGTCAAGATTGCTATTCTGTTTCAAAACAATTTTTCTATCCATAAAGTGCATTAGGTTAATCGATTGATCTAAGCCGCAGCGATAAAGAAGTCGAAATAAATATATAACTAAAAAACGAAAAAAAAAATATATATATATACCCGGAGGAAGATTAATAGTGTACCTTCGAGAATCTCTCTCCGACTCTAAATCACTCTGGCGAGTTGCCAGAAAAGCGCTCGGTGTATATCGTCTCTCGCTTTAAAGAAGTTAAATTTTGAATTTATATGAGCACTCGCACGGCGCGAAGCGCGACTTAACGAACGCAACGCCGTTCTTTTAACACGTCCCATGTTTATGAATAGATTTAAAAACGGATACACACCGCTCGCGCAACCCCCTGTCGTACATTTTTCGTGCGTCCGTACAAAGAGACTGTTTCTCTCGAAACAGTCCCGGCAACTTTCTGTTTATATCTTCAACATCCTGTGAGCTTTGATAAGACTCACGCATCCTATCTCCGAAAGCGTTCTCTTTCGAGAACAACGCGACTCGGAAGCGTCGCATCTTCGCGCTGGTTTTCGTAATTGTTAAATAAAATTAGACGTCGATCATGTTTGGTGTGCAAAAACATTTTTCACCATAAACCTGCGGCGTAATTGATCATTTTTCTCTCGATATAAGAGAGTTGCGCACGATATAACTTCTCGTTCTCAATCTTCAATAAATCTTTGTATGTCAATTATTTCATTTTATTTAATCGTCTGAAAATCGTTGTGGCTCAAAGTATCAATAATGCATTCGCGTAAATGTTCCGTTTCGTATGTTCCGCGCGCAGCAATGTGCGCGCGCGCCGCAGGTAACATATCTATAATTGCGAGCGCATTCGTTGCATAAGAGCCCCTAACTGTCTATCTACAGTTATCCACTTCAACATTGTACCTTTAAAGCGTCGGTGTTAAGTGATCGAAGATGACAAGTACGCAACTGTTGCATTACGCAGATTCCCTCGCAGCGAGATGCGTGTGCCGGCACACAGATGCGATTAGTAGGCGCGAAATCGAAAGCATTGTACGGTGCGCGCGAGCAGGGTCGGATTTAAACGGCGAGCAATTTGCCTCGGGACACTCGACGAAATGCGCGCGTTACCTATGTACAAGAAATAAAACAATTATATAAAGCTGTGAAATTGTTATATAAAACAATATTCGATGATGTAAAGCGAGAACTAATACATACCGCAACACAAAATCGTAAATATTTTCAAAATAAAAAAAATCAACTCATTGTAACTTGTAAAAATCACAATGCAAAACATTAAGATGCATTTCTCTCGTTCTTTCACTCGAAAGAATCGAAATATTTTCACAGATTTGTTAAAATTTAAAATAGACCGATTTGCGAATTGTTTTTAACATTTTTCTTATTGCGCATCAAGAATGCAAATAGTAATTCTAGAAGAAACCGGAAACACGATATGTGACGGCTATGTCGAGCTCGTGATAAACGTATGTACGCACTTTCTGCAACCGATCCTGAGACGAGAGCGTGCTGCACGCTTTCGTCGATCCGCCGGGATGCATCAGATTTAATAACGATCTCTTGCGATTTCACGACGCAATTTCGCGTCACAAAAGGGAATAAATCGCCACGTGATTAAACGGACATGCGCTTTTCCGCGCGGCTTAATCCGTTAATCGAGGAAGATCCTTTCGTTTTCAGGCCTCGTCGAACGTGTAGAGAGCGCGCGACTCACCGAAGTGTGAACATTTAACTGTGAGATTTTCCTAAATATATTTTTCCACAGACGCGCTTTCCTCGGCGAATGTTTACATTAATTCTTCTGAATTTTTTCAAATTTTCTCTTTCACACTGCTCACACGCGAAAAGAATTGGCTTAATAGGCATCATCGACAACAAATTATTCGACGTAAGAACATACAGAAATTATCACAAGACAATGTATCTCGTTCTTGTTACAACAAGAGTGTGCGATCGTCTATCAAGCAAAGTACGTAAGATTTATTAACGAGTTAACCCATTTGCATCATAAGCGCATATATGTGCGCATTTTGCCTGGCCACTATCACCAGAGCGCATATATGCGCGCATTTTACTTAGGCATTTATCACCAAAGCGCATATTATTGTCCAGCGGTAGGGCCCCTCACGCACTTTTTTTTTCTATAATTAGATTCCATTCCGTTTATTTTTGTGAATCTATAATAAAGTAAAAATTCTTTATTTATGCAATATTGATTTTATTTTTCATATTTTGTAACATTTTCATTAAAATTTAAATACAGTAAAAAAAAATTTTGGTGATAAGAACGAATTTTTGACTTTTCTTTGTGATGCAAATGGGTTAACACAAGCTCCATAGAGAAATAAATCATTGTAAAAGCGCCAGTGTATTCGCACTTGTTGTTCTCCGGTAAAAGTCGGCGTACTCATCAATTTTTTTCAAGCTTTCGAAATTTCTAGAAAAAAGTCACACTTAAAGGTCGATTAAAATTAAGAAAAGAACTTTGAAGTTTCACTTTTTTTTTAGACTTCTGAGATCCGCGCGGTGTGTAAACGTACAAATATATTCGCGTGTACGCGAATATGCGAATTACAACGGAGCACCATGAAGGAAAGTCTTCTTGTCTTCGATCGTCATTGTCTCACCGACGAAACGCGCGCGCGATGACAAAGGATCGCGTATGACACAAAAAAAAAAGAATGACAGAAACGAATAATGTCGCTCGCTCACACATTTTCTCATTCAATGCAAAACAGCTGATTCATCCGCCCGCCGTCGCATCGTTTGTATCGAGACTCACCAGGGACATTTTTGATAATAATTCATCTCGTCCTTTTGCAGAGACCCGCCGGCTGAAAGAGGCTACATCAGGAGAAGGACGAGACGGCGAAGGAGACGGCGAAGATGAGATACAAGGTGAGACGTGCATACCGCGTTTCGTTAAGTCCGTGTCTATCATTCGTTGATGAAACATATCGATAGAAACGGGAATAAATTAGAATCGAAGTGTCATTGTACGAGGAAACTCTCTGTCTGTCTGTCTTTCTCATTAAAATACAGCATGTTTTTAATCGATACTTTTTTCGAGTCGTGACTCTTCCTTTTGCGAGACATCGTCGTAAAATATAATTATGCGCATGGATAAAATAAGTTTTACATATATGTTGCCTCTACGTATGAAATAATTAAGATCTTTGATATTACAACGATATATTGCACATTAAAAGTTTTTTTAGATTACAAGTGCTCTTCAGCTACTTGTATATTTTACGTGGCATGCATTTGCCTTACAATATATCTGTGTAAACACCACTCTGTTTTTTTTTGTCACATTTTCTCTCTTTTGCTCTTTAACGAAGTTAAAAATAAAATCAAAACTCTTCTGACAATCAAACATAACACGTTTTACTGATTCGAGAAATTATGTTAACACGAGCTTTGTCCGAGGAAATTTTAATCACTAACGCGCACGAGAATAAATTGAACTGTATATTGAGATAAACAAATTGAGACAAGGAGGAGGGTAGTGCGCAGTAACTTGTTGCACGCATATCAAGATAAAATCGTCTCCAAATCGTACAGTTTACGCTCTTGAAATTTAATGCAAATCCCACACGTTTGTGCAACAGTCTCATTTCACATTCATCTCGTGTGTATGTTCAGGAAGTCAACGTCGCACAATTGGAAATGATTTATTTAAATTAATTCTAATTGATGAATGTACTTTAAAGGATTATCCCGCTTGCGCTCTTATCGGCGTCGAATCTTTACCTCCAAGTGTTTACCTTCGTCGTCGGGCGTTAAAAGTCGGTTCATTGAATGCAAATAAATTCGCTTTGCTTTTGACAAGAATATTTTTGAGATAAAGTGTAAATAAACCTCGAAAGTTTGACACAAGGGATTTTGTGTTGTCGCGGAATTGATCTAAATCAATATACAATAAGTATCGATGCGTAGCGGTGTTTCGCGCCACACGCGCGGGGATCTGCATAAAACATAAGCCGATACAACGCACCCACTGCCTTGAGTTGTCATTATACGCGATGCGTAAGGTGAGGCGATCTGTTCCGCTCACATAAGTGCAGTCTATTTCACGATGATGATAATATATCGAATGTTAACGAGAACAGAAGATCAAACGAAGCGAAGTCTTTATGCGACGACACGTTTCCTAAAGTCGCGGGAAATATATAAAATTCGAGAAGAAACAAAGAACATTTTAATTACACGTGATTTTTCAATGTGTAACAAGTTTTTGTGCGTGCTCGAATAAATTTTTTATTCATTTTTAACAGATTTTTGATTAATCTGAGATTTCAAGAATTTAAATCGTATTGCGTGTAACAAATGATAATAATTATGAAATAATAATAATTACGTACGAAATAATTAAAATAAAAGTTTGCCCGCGCGGTCATAAATTTACGACTTGCACGACGAATCGATCACAACCGTTGTTCCCTTCAATTAAATTCAATTAGGAAGGGAAAAGTAGCTACCGTGTTCGACTACTTCGTTAGAAACTGCAAACAGTCGAACATCTGAAACCAATTCTAGTTTTCTATTTTTCTTTTTTTTTTTTTTTTTTTTTTGTTTTTACTCGGTGGGAAAAGAGGTCAATCGCGTGCAGGTGAAGGATAATTAAAATAAGACCAGTTTCTAACATCGGATATATATCACATTCTATTTGTGCTGCTCGAGGCAGATAAAGTGGTGCCATTCATGGGCAATATCGATCTTTTCCTTTTGTAGCGCAACTTCGTAGTTCGCGTATTTTCTTTTGGTTTTTAAATTAAACACTTCAGTTTGATACTTTCTTCAAGTTAGAGTCAGAAAAAAGTGCAAACTACAAAATTTAAGACTCGGCTGCGAAATCTCTTCGTTGTTCTAAGTTTTAAAACGCAACGTTTGGTAAATGATTGAGACAATCTTATCTACTTTCCTTCAAAGTAGGATGTTCGCGCACCGTTTCTTCCTCTCTCTCTCTTTCTCTCTCTCTGTTTAATCGCCTTTCCCGCTATCTATGCTATGGGTCGCGTATCGACTCCGCGCTTCGTCGAGATCGTATCAGCAGAACCGATTGTTCCTTCGATCAAAATCCCGGGCAAAAGAAGTAGAGCGTGTACGTAGATTCGCGGTCAAGGCGGCGAGCTGAGAGAATCGCACGAGATATTCGAGTCAATGGCAAGGAGAGCACTTGAAACGAATTCGTAGTAGTCCGCGAGTCCGGAAGTAATTCGCGAGCAGCACAATCGTCTTTGATTGCAGAGCAGTATTAGCATTATCGGCACGTATCAATCGTCAGCGTATCGATGCATAAAAATAAATGATTCTCGTTCGCGCAAATAAACAGTTCAGCAAAAATAAAACTCGATGACGTGTATAGAAGATGCAGAATTCGCAAATCAATTCGACTAAAGCCGCGAAATCAGGTTGAAGAGTTGTTGAGTGAAAGTGAAAGATTTGCAGAATCGAACTTTCTTCACTTATCTTTAACCCGTCTGTTTGAACAATCTGTCTGTCACGAGGTGTGAAATTTTCATGGGTATAATTTTGACGAACAACACAAAAGCCTGCGCGCGGTAAAAGAGACGGGGAGCGTGCAATGATGGTGTTGCGAAGAGAGACCGCCTGGACTGCTGAAGTTTGAAGTCAGTGACCACCCTCGGTACTGTAATTGCATTATAAAGTAATAGGCGCGATGATGGGTTTCAAGCAGCAGCTCGGCGACACTTACGACTCCCCACGTACCGTGTCGTCGAAATAGGATCTTCTCAATGGCACATTGAGCCGTTCCACTTGTGAAGCGCGAAAACAGCAGGACACGATGCACGATGAGTCTGTATATAGACTGAGTTAGTGAGTGACTGAGTTAGTCACTTTTGAAGGCAGCCTGCGGACAACCTTCCGCCAACCTACATTTTGTGGTAATCGTTGAAAAGTAATTTTACCGCTCGTTAGATTCGCCATTATCTGTCGAATAAAAACGACTAACGCGGATTATAACTTTTTGCGAATTATACACCTTTTCTTAAATATTTTACTGAGGTTTCTCTTACTTTTCTTGAATATTTAATTAACTAATTTCTCCGAGAAAAATAAAACCGCGCTCAAAAAGTATTACATATATTTGAACGATTGATTACATATTAAATTTATAGATGAGAGGAAGAGTCACATTACGTTCTCCAAATTTCTACTTATCTTCAGATAACAAGTATAAAAATACGTGTGTCACTTTTTTATCTATGATAAACATGTCCTAAAATACATCATCGAAATTTCCGATAACAGTTTCCGACGCGAGCGTATATAAAAAAATATGTCTGCGTATACTTCTCTCGACGAGGAAACGTATCGGAATAAAATAAGCGAACGTGCACAAGCGACATGTTGGTCGCTTCAATGTTCTTCTTTTTTTTTTTTTTTTTTTTTTCATACGAACAAACGCTCTAACAAAAATACATCAAGTATCTGTCTCCTTCTCTGAAGAACGGACTGCGAATATGTAAACGAGTATAATGAACCGGTCTCGTGAGAAGAACGTAATCCGAGTCTTTCAGACAGAGAAAATTTCTCAGACGACACAGAGAGCGCGGTGACACGCGGCCAAATTTCTAAGTTAAGCTGTTTATTTTGGAAGCGACACAAATTACATACATTTGTGAAAACACACAATTAAATATCACGCAATGTGCGTACACACATCTATTTTATCCGTAACAAGATCTTCGAGAGACTTTAATTAATTCATTGGGTATCGTTAAAACGAGTATAAAGGTGTACGTGCTAATCAAGTTACACAGCTGCGCGCAAGCCGACGGAATAATTAACATTAGGATTATATTTCCGCAACAATGCAATTATATTCACAACAGCGAAGGTCATCGGTAACTTGCACGTGATACGCGCGGTATACATCAATGGTTTCTTTTATACGTCCGTAGATATTTTTATCTCCAAAACGATAGTTTTAATAAGAAACACGCCTAATGGAAAAATCCTTTTCCGGCTGCAAAAAAATTTCTATTGTATTTTAATTGGAAAAATCCTTTTCCGGCTGCAAAAAAAAATCTCAATTGCATTGTAACGAGTTTTGTGAAACAGAAAGTATCTGCGACGGTGCGTCATTTTTAATCTGAAAATGTGGAAAGTCGTGACATTACAGTCTCATTGAAGACTCGTTCCTTTTCCAACGCGATACATGTATGTACGTATTTGGAACACGCGGCAAATATTAGATATGCCGATTTCGTCGAGATACGTCGGAAGCGCGTGCAGCATGTACGAGCAGATTGAACGATAGGAATATTATTCACGTGCCGCGTTACGATCGGAGTCAATGACACCGATAACGATTCAGATTCGTCTCGTACGTGACGTGCTGAAAAGACGTGATGATAAATAAATATACTTCACGATACGTACAATGCGCGTTGCCACGCGTGCGTCGATATTCGACGTTTTAACTCACGTCAACGTGCGGTTAATCGGAATCGACAATCAATTGAATGACGTTCTATAGGTCGATTAAATTAATATGTACGAAAAAATAAGGCGGTTGTCACATAATTTGAAAATGCCGATTTATCTCGAGAAATTCCGGACGAACTCGGCAGAAATACGTGTAAAACACTTGGTCGGCAATCTTGGTTGGTGAATTGATAGGCTATCGCGTATTATTATATTAAGCAATTACGTGAAACCCGTCGAAAAATTACGCGATTACGTCGAAAGTTGTTAGACCGATCAAGGCTTGTGTTTTTACAGCAGAGAATAGATCATCATCGTGAAAGATAAATACATATAAGTGGCAATTTATTGTTGCGCGAGAGAGAAATATTCATTGTTATTACATTCACGTGACGATGATTGATACTTCTTTTTTTTGTTTTACACATCCGTATGTAACCTGCAGATAAATCGTTTAATTAATATTAAAAAATGTAACGCGCGTGTTTGCTTGCCCGTTCGGTTTTAGTTCTCGTTCGCAGATTACATCAAACAAACTCGCAGAAACTTGTTTTTTCAAGTGTAGAGAGAAACGAACACACATGCGTAAGTTTCTTAGCCATTGATCTAAATTTCGGAATCTTCGTCGGAATAGAAAAAATAACCGCGCTCATCGATCAAACGCTTTTCATAGTTTTTCGTTAAACAGGAAGAGAATTGAAATTACGCACACACCACAAACGGAGATTCTGATTATTTATTAATCACGCGCTTCGCCGCCTCGTGAGGCCTCGCGGAAGAATCGACCAGTTTGACGCGAGGAATTAATTACACCCGATATGTTTTCTGAGACCGGACAAAAACACTGGTAGGGGAGCTGCTGAGATCGCGATTCAACTTGTCGAGATATGTACTAGGCGATGACATCTGTTCTCAATACGCACCAAGTCAGGTTTCTCGTCATTCTTATCATTCATATAATTCACTTAACAACAAGTCTCGCGTTGGCGATAAGCTCTTTGTTACATGTGTACGTGATCCGTTTCGACTAGCACTTCCCGATTCCATTGTTGTTGATCGCAGAGTTAGCGTAAGTCGCGACTTATAATCGGCCTTTGATACTTGCTGGTAAAACGGTGAAATCTTTACGGCGCGCAAGGACAACGGCGCTGGATATCGGAAGCGACGTCGGCTGGATGACAATTACCAGTCCGCAAGGACGACGCGCGCGATCGGAAACGAATGGTGAGGTCGACGACAATTGCCGACTCTGTGACCGCTTGTCAATGGTATTTACCTCGAAAAAAAAAAAAAAACACCTCCTCGGTTATTAATGCAACAATCCGGAATGATTGTCATTTTTCGTAACATCCTTCTGCGAGTTTTCGCGACAGTTTTTTTTCGCTACCGTGCAATTTCACACGAAGATGATTTGCGTGCACGCGGAGATTAATTATTAAAAGAGTAGAATAGGTTTTATGACTTTTAATCATCACCTTCGAGACTTTGCCGACGAGTAAGAAAAAGAGAATTATTAGACGTACTGCGATTTAAATTTTTTCGCAGATTTTGATTACAGTCGCTTCCTTGGAAGAGAAACTCTTAACGTTGCGTCGAAATATAATAACAAAGAAGTATTTTATCATCGATTTTCTGTTAATCGATTATACCGAGTCAGTAGATAGATATTCATTACAACTGACAGCAATTATAATCGCCGAGAAGACAAAAATGGGATTTTCCTTCTTCGAGATTTTTGCTCTCTCGGAAAACTTAAAGAGAAAAAGAGTGGAGAGAAAAACGTACAAACATAGCACGAAGAAAATAGTTAGAATTAACGCAACAGTAGATAACTACTTTGTGATCCGCAGTGGCGGGAACTAGAAAAGCAAATAAACTTGCTTGCGCAAGTTCGTATGGTTTGCACGTGATAGACTGATAGGGAAGAAGAGGGCAAGAGAAGAGACAGGAAAAAAAAGCGGCGACGTATTCTCGAGTATTTCTCGAGCGAGGTCTGTCAATTCGGTTGGGTCGAAGCGCGCATAATGGGAACATTGTCTGTACAACGCGTGCCGATGCATCCGATTTGCACGCGAAGAGAAAATCGTATTCCCGTCTGTTTAACTCGCAAAGTTTAACTTTTCGAAAACGACGATTTCATCAACGTCACAATTAATCACGTTTATCTTAAATTGTTCCTGTCGCGATTGAAAAAATAAAAGTTACGTAAGTGGAAAAAAGATTAAAAAATGATTGAGGAGTAATTGCTTTAATTAAATGTTGGCGCGATCGCGATTGGAGTCTTGCGAGTTTTCAAACATTTGCGAAACGAGAGAAGCAGCGGTAAACTTGAACTTCACAATTACATCACAGCTGCGCGTAATGATCGCGCGTCATTGTTCGAAAAAAATTTCGATGTGAAATTAGAAGAGAGTAGAAAGTATATAAAACTGTCAGCGTTAATTGTGTCAATTTTTTCATTCATTAATTTCAATTGAGCATTCCACGTCTCTGACAGACTAAAGTCCAAGACAATAAACGCACGTTACTCGAGAAACCTCATTTACTTGGCCGTAATTAATATTAATTTAAGCAGATAATGACTTGGAGATTGAAAGGTAGTTTGCATTCTTATTTTTTGTCTGTCCTAATTAATTTATATTCATATTTATTAATAATCTGAAGAAACGTGAAACGCTGGACTCTCTGAATATGTATGAAAATTATTTAATCCACTTGGCTGAGTCAGGTCTTGCGAACGTTGCGATCAAATGATTATTTCCGGACAAAGCTCCCGGCTTGCGGAACATCTGAATTGTTCTATACAACTGTCCGACAGAATTACGGAAGGACAATGCCGAGTTCCGCGAAATTGTTCTCTTCGACCTGTTTCTATCCCGGGTCGCAATCACGGGAAGAAGCGATCGTTTCCGCGCGACCTTAAATCGACCAGCAAAATCATCGTCACGCGTCAAGCCGCACCATATCGATACCCCTCACCTTGCTCCAGAATTGCTCGGCGTTACTCTCACGACATTATTCTCCTCGTGGTCCAATATCCTGTCCCGTTGGCGAACGATTAAATTCCTGCCCCGTTAAAAGTCCCACTGTGTGAAACCGCCGTTATACACAATATATATTCGCGTCAATGACGCGAAAAACGAATGAAAAGCGAACACGCGAGCTTACGTAAGATCTGCACCGATCAGATGCGGAGCTGCGCGCAACATCGATCGAAGCGTAAACGACACGCACTCATGTGTGTGTACGTTGCACGGTACACATACGTTGGTTGGAGCGGATTTATCAACACTCACAACTTGGTTTGCACGCTCCCAAGTATATCCACATTTGTTTGCGTTACTTTAACGACTTGAGAAAATCTAACAGTCGGTTCTGTTAGATTTTCAAAGGAACAAAGAAAAAAACTTCTCCGTTTTGTCTTTGTGACGCCGCTTAGTGCACCGTTGTCAGAATTGAATTGCTTCTCATTTCAACAAGTAGCAAACAAAAATATGTATACAATACAAAAAATTTATATTTTCTTTGAATTATTTTATTTTTCTCATTTAGAGTTTGATTGAAAAAAGAAAAAAAACCGCACTATTTTTAATCCCTAATCGTTTTTAGTGAATTAATTCTTACCATATAAATTCAATCGCACTAAAGTCCCTGACGATGTTTTATAAGATACATCTGACGCGGATACACTTTGATCTCGGCGAGTCTCTTGGAGCGCAGAAGTCAAGTCGTAAGATACAGTGCTTTTTCTTTCTCGAAATCGAAGTAACTCTCTCTCTTTTCACAGTGCACTAACCCTCTTGTCACTTCGGGGGTTATTTACGCTGTTATAATATAGCACTCTTCGCGCTTGTGTTGTGAGAATTCTGTTTTAACTATAGTAAGATAAAAAAAAAAGTAAGGAAAAAATCACACAACCGTTCCGAAATATGTCGTTTTTCATTTGCAGGTAAATGATCCGGAGGATAATGAGAGAGACGCAGGAGAGAATGCAAAAGGAACCTCAGATGCCTCGTGGTAATTATTATATTTTGGCTAAATACAAGATCTTTCCAAAATTATATGTGCGCAAATTTCATTCGTTATCGAGATCTTGTGCTTCGTCTTTGGCAGGAATTACAATCAGAGAGACGAGATGAAATCGAGCGGCAAGGAGATGAAGCTCGTTATTGTCGTCGGACTGTTAGCGGTGACTGTCATCGCTCTCATCGTAGCACTGACCTTGCAAATGGCGAACTTTCGTGGGGAAGAATACAAGGAAATGTGTCAGAGCGAGGAATGCATCAAAACAGGTATAATAATATTATAAATAAATAAATATAGATAAGTCCATCGTAAAAAAATTTACATGCAATAAACTTTGCGTTATAAATTAAAAAATATTTGTATAATATTTCTTCTGACTTATCTATTATAATAATATTAACAATTTTTGTTTCCCCGCTTGATAACTTCTAAAATATAACAAAGGACTCGGGAGAATAATCCGTTTGCGTTCTCACAGCGGCGCGAGTGATAGGCGCAATGAATAGATCTGTGAATCCTTGCGAGGACTTCTACAACTTCGCATGCGGTGGTTGGATTAGCAAGCATCCGATTCCGCAGAGTCAGAGTTTCTGGGATCAGCTAAGCTTGCTGAGAGAGGAGCTTCTGCAGGATCTGAGACTCTTGCTGGAGGAACCGGATGTTGAAACCGATCTCGAACCAGTAAAGATGGCGAGAACTCTCTATAAGACCTGCATGGACGTCGGTAAGTTCCGAGAAGTGTCAAATGTATATTTGAACACCGACTTTGTTAATTTTAATGCGGATAAAATTAGAAACATTGCATAATTATCGCGGATCTATATTATTCAAAATTTTTTATAGACAAGGGAAAAATTTACGAAAACTTTAAACAATAAATAAATATTATAAATTATTAAAAACTAATAAATATATAAATGATAAGCGTAATTTCGAAAAACAATCTCTGCGAAGAACAAGATTTTCTACTTAGCTGTTCAATAAAACCGTCAGGTGATTTGCCTATGTTGACAAAAAAAAAATAAATTATTCATCAGTTGTGCGCTCTTTTGTACAAGGAGATGGAATGCGCGGAATGGCATTTACGTAAGTGTAAATTCGCAAAAGGATAAATTAATTTAATAATACATCGCCGTTCTCTCGCAATTACGATGTGCCATTATTGGCTACGTCACATTATTGGCAACAACACGAAGAAGACAAACTGACGATTCTATCATCGCATCTCGGAGAAGTACCCGGAACTCTCGTACAATTCCTCACGAGTTATACATATCTATTGTAAATCGAGAAAATCGAATGCTAATGATTCGAATGGAAACACGGCAATCGCATTAAGTCTCTCTTGGTAACTGAAAGCGCAATTTGCACGTCGCGCGTTATATGCGCAATTTGAACGCCGTCGCGACAATGTTTGTTAACGTTAAACACACAGGCTTGATGATGTGATTATGACGGAAATTATGGAATATCGTCGAATTGCAGCGAGCGTCGAGGCCCTCGGACTGGAGCCTATCTTCGAGGTGCTTGAGAAACTGGGTTTGCCGAAGGAACCTCCGATGCAGAGCAAAACGCCCTCCATTGACATATCAAGGCTGGCGGGAAAAGCGCAGAGAATGCTGGGGTTGAATCTTCTCATCAATTTTTACATCAGCGAGGACGTTAAGGACACTACGAGAAATCGAATGATGGTGAGAAAAAACTACGTGTCTTTGAAAAATGTTGCAAAGTGTAACAAAACAATTTAAAGAACAGTCAAATTGCTCAATAGCAAAATCTGGTGTAAGAAAAAAAAATTTAAATTATTTCAGATGGAGCAAGTGTCTCCCGGATTTAGCGAACGTTACTTACTGGACCCAAGGCGGTTTCACTCAGAACTCACGGAATACAAAAAGTACATAAAGTCCATGGTCGAATTAGCGGGAGCTGGTAATATGAGCGCAAATTACGCTAACGAGATTTTGGACTTCACAACCAAAATTGCCAAAGTGAGTATCTCGCGATGAAAACATCTTACGCGTTGTGTGAATTTTTATTTTTTTTTATGTCGAAAAGGGAATGTGCCCGCGCGATAATTTTTATCGCGTTAAACTGCGCAAACACTCAGGCAACAATAAAAACAAATTTTTAGCAGTTGCAACAAAGCGAGTGAATATAATCAAATATTTTTCTTTATCTTCGATTACTTAACTTCCAATGTGAGGATAATCGTTTCAGGAGCACGTTTAATTCTTTTGAAATCCGTCCAGATCATGGCGACGCCCGAGGAACGACGCAGCTCGGATCATCTCCTTCACGATGTGACGATTGACGACCTGCAACTGTTCACTGATCTGCACGCGCAGCAGGTGATATTTAAAACATTTTTATATTTCACGCAACTTATAAATGAAACACATATTAAAAATATTAATGGAAAATTTGTAAAAACGAACGTTTTACGTTCGTTAAACCGAGATGAGAAATTATGTTAAAAATACGAAAAATGCTGTTTTAGTGGAACTGGACAAAATATCTAGAAGCTGTGTTCGAGAATACAAATATCACGATAAATCCGAAAGTAGATCGAGTTATCGTGATAGACCTGCAGTATTTGCAGAAATTACCGTTACTGCTTTCCGTCACACCACCCGCCACAATAGGTACGTCTAATTTTCGCACCCTCGTCAAGTCGAGCGCGATTGCCACTCGACTTGATGTATGCGTTCACTCACTCGGATTTATATATCGCACCTCATTGCTTCTGCTTCTATTATGTCCGTTTGCATTTGAGAGAAGAGAAAATATTGCATGTGGAAAAAATATCTCGTTTTAAGAAACTTCTCGGCGTTTTTTTATTTCCACTATTTATATATAAAACAAAAAAAAACAAATTGTTAGAGGTTTAGATATTGTGTGTATAGTGTGAAATTTAATTGTGAGATAAGAGCAAGTTCTCTTGTATCTTGTGAAGATTAAAAGAACAACACATAGAACATCAACCAACTATGATAAATGAAGCATAACAGATAAAGAGAGAAAAGATCGAATTGAAAATGAGGTCGTTGAGGTCGAAAGCTATCGGCGCTCTTTTCTTCAATGACGATAATGCCAAGCGAAATTTTTCAGTTCGATACGTTTGGTGGAGCGCGTACTCGACCGTTGCCCCACTGACACTGCAAAAGTTCCGCGATCTCGGTTTCCAGTTCTCGCAAAAAGTATTCGGATTGAAAGAGAAAACTCCCCGCTGGAAGGGATGCACCGGAAACGCCAACGCGAACTTCGGCATGGCGCTCAGTTACATTTATGCGCAAAGACACTTCAACGAGCAGGCGCGAGAAAAGGTTTGCGCAACATACGTGTATAAAATCGCGCGTTAATTAATATTAAAAATTAATATTAATAAATATATCGATTCTCGCGTTCCTTTTTTTTAGGCATTGGAGATGTTATTGGATATTAGAGCGGCATTCGACGAGATGGTTACCGAGTTGGATTGGATGGACGTCGACACGAGAATTCGAGCCCATAGAAAACTGCACGCGATGAGACCGTTCGTAGGATTTCCCGACTGGATCACGAATCGGACCGAGTTGAACAAGTTTTACGAAGGAGTGAGTTGTTTTTTTTTTTTTACACGTAGATATTATTTCGTTAAATTATTAAATTTCAAAATATCCGATTTTATTCACAGGTAGAGGTGATTGACGGAAAATTATTCGCGACTTTCCTGAAACTGACTGACGTGGCGATGAAGAAGAGTCTGAACAATCTGCGCGAGAAACCCGACAGGAGCAGATGGATATCGACGGGCACAACAGTAAACGCGTTTTACAGCGCTATATTGAATTCAGTCAGTAAGTGTAAATCAATTCTTATAAAAGCTTGTTTATTCGTCATTGATCATCAACACCGATTTAAATGAAAATCTATGATCTTAGCTTTTCCGGCTGGCATTCTACATCCGCCTTTTTACGGCAATGGATTGGAGTACGTATTTTTGTATTATTTTTATACAAATAAAAACTAAGTCTCATGAACTCGCGTTATAATCGTTCGACACAATATTTATAGTTATACTTCGAAAAATTTTAGAGTCGAACGTAAATGTGAGTTCATGACAATAAAACAATATTTCTGACCTTAATGTGATTATAACCGAACTCTGACGCCGCGCATTACAGGTCTATCAATTACGGCGCTATGGGAGCTATTATGGGTCACGAGCTTACGCACGGTTTCGATGACCAAGGTGCGTAAATCGGCGATGCGATGAGCATTGTCCACTCCACGTTGTTAAGAGAACCAGCTATTTGTCTTTACAATCTTTGACACTAAAAAAAACGTATCCGCATATATTTATATAATAATATCTAGAATTACACGTGAATTTCTGTGCCAGGTCGAAGGTACGACGAGAACGGCAATCTGCGACAATGGTGGAGCGACGAGACGTTACAACACTATCATGAGAAAGTGCAGTGTATGATCGAGCAGTACAGCAGTTATCATTTACCGCAGTTGGGTGATAATTTCACGGTGAGCATCGTTGAAAACGTCGAAAAAGCGTGCCAAGGGTGTCGTTCGCTCGCGCGCGTTTAATCGTTCGGCAATTTTTGACTTGTTCTAGGTGAACGGCATCAATACTCAGGGTGAAAATATCGCCGACAACGGCGGCATCAGAGAAGCTTACCGGGCGTATCAGAGGCTGATCGCGCGCAATCCGTATCAACAAGCTCTGCCCGGTCTCGTCGACTACAGTAACGAGCAGTTATTCTATCTAGGTTTCGCTCAGGTAAAAACAAACATACTGTGCAACAGCAAATATGTTATTTATATTTTATTGATTGTTGGAAATTGTGAAAGCGAAGCTGATATAAAGTGTGTTCTGTTTGAATAGAATTTTGTAACATACTTAAAAACTGCCAAATTTCAGAGAAAAAATATAAACAATAAGTTAATTTCTATAAAATAAAAATTTATAGAAATAGTCCGTAAGATTAAAATTTCTTACCGGCGGGTGAAATCACAAGATAAAAGATAACAATTAATCTTTTTTCAGGTTTGGTGTGGCAATTACACGAACGGAGCGCTCAAGTCCAAGATAATAGAGGGTGTTCATGCGCCAAATCACTTTCGAGTGATCGGCACGTTGTCGAATAACGCGGAATTTGCGAAGGCTTGGAAGTGCCCGCTCGGCAGTCCGATGAACCCACCGCACAAATGCATTTTGTGGTAGATTTTTTTACGCGTTATTTCGAGCGGCGCATAACGTGGCTTGTTAACAGAATTGTGTTATCTCTTGGTCTTTGACACGGGAGTACGGAGACACGTTGGTGCAGTGATAATTTTAATTTGTAAATAGACTGATTTATACACAATTATAGAAATTTAGCGTGTAATTTATTACATACTTTAGTCGTTACTCCTAGGTGTAAGCTTATCATGTAAATATCACACGCACGAAGGAATAGAATAATAACTTTTATAAAGTCCTATTGCAATTGAATCCTAATCTATCGTTTTCTTCTTTTTCTTCTTCGAAATTTGAACAATTTCCTCTTTCATTAATTTTCTTTTCTTTACGTCTCGGTTTTGATGGTTTTTGGAGGGGATTTGCGATGTCTTCACTTTCTTATTCTTTTTTGACTTAGTTTTAAAATTTTCTTGTTTATCTTTTTCTTCTGTTAAACTTTCATTTTCGTCTGTCACTTCTACTATTTGTTCTACTGAATCTTTTTCTTTATCTGAGATTTGCAATGTCTTCACCTTTTTATTATTTTTTGACTTAACTTTGAAATTTTTCTTCTCATCTGTTTTCTTTTTTTCTGTTAAATTCTCCCCTTCGTCTATCACTTCTACTACTTCTTTTAAAGTTAAATCGCTCTCTTCCTCTTCTTCCGTTAGATCTTTTTCTTCATCTTTTACTTCCACTAAATTTTCTTCATATTTCTCTTGTTTAAAAATGCTAGCTAAAGAAAGGCACGTAATTCTTGCGCCACAATTAACAGTTTGCAGCAATTTCATGCTAGAAATGTTATACCTCCAAAGTTTGATCTCGCCTGAACTGGAAGCGCTGACTAACAGATCAGACATGTGCGCAATACACTTTACTCTCATATCGTGCGCCTTTATATTTATTACATGAGGATCCACGAGTTCGAGATTATAGAACGTAATTTCGCCGTTCTCGTGACCAATCGCAATTAATGTGTTACTTAAAAATTCTACGCAAATAACCTTCGAGTTAAATGTAAACTCCTTTTCAATACTAGCCGTTTCCACAGAATACACATATATATTGCGATTAACAGCCAGCAGATATTTGTCTCCATCGGGACTCCACTTTACGATTGTTATCCACTTCGCATCCAGCTTCAATTTTGGCACTAAGTTGGTGGCGTAAGCTGGCCGGCCTTTAATCAGATTCCATGTTCTAAGCACGCCATCTTCTCCCGTCGATAATGCTAATTTTCCTGAGTGATGAATTGCAAGGCTATGTACAGTACAGCCCTTGTGCGCTTTCAACCAATGTTTTTCAATTTGCCAATTTCCGCAATGAACTGCTGATATACTTCCGTCACTACTACACGTGAACAAATGTGAACCTTCTGAAGTGAAAGCGAGATAATTGACAGTACCTGCAAAAAATACATAAAAACATTTTATTTTAAAATGTATAACATTAAAAAATATTTTTTACTTTTTTTAAAATAAGATAAATTATTTTAAATACATTTTTATCAGTTCTTATCTATGTACCTTGATGATGCATCAACTTGCCCGTTTCTCTCCTGTAACGCAAGTCATATACGCATATCGTTTCGTCTGCGCTAGCAGAAGCTAGGTAATATTTATGAGTAGCAACAGCACGTATGCTTCCCATATGGCTGTGAGTTATAAAACTTTTTTTCATTTGATACTCCTAAAAATAAAAAATACTTCAGATTTAAACAAATTTCAACATATTATCTTGATTAAAAAATGAAATGTTTATTAACAGTATACTTTTCATGTGTATATGTATATATTTAAGAAAAACACTAAAAAATATATCTTATTTTACTTTTTTATATTTATTTTTAGTTACTATGTAAATGTTCATATATTGTAGAACATTACAAGTTGATTAACAACAATGCAACTATACATAACCTATACAACATTTAGATTAAAAATAAACTATTTGAAGTATATTTACATTTTCAGTATCCTGCACTTTGTAGCCGAGTAAGTATTGCTCATATGTTCCTACTATGATTTCGAACATTTTGTTTCGTCTATTAAAAATACAGAATACTCATTAGTAAAAATAATCATCCACACACGTAATGGCGCAAAGATGGATCAGTGGACCAAGTAAGGTTAGTATACGCCATTTAATCCACACACGTGGTCATGCACACTCTAACCGGGGTACGTTCCAAAATCCCACGTTGGTTACTAAAATGCTATATTGATTAATAAGCACACAAAAGTAAATTATAATAACATTTTTCACAGAAAAATGTAAACTAATCGCAGAGAAGAAAAAAAAATCAATAAGATAAAAAAGAGAAAATGGTACTTAATTTTTCAAATATAATCAAATTGCAAACATGCGATGAAAGATGATTCTTTTTAATATATTGTTTTCTTAAAACAATATAAATACGTTTTAATTTTGAAATATTATGTATATATGCAATTATATGTATGCATTTAACTTTATTTTGTACGATAACGAAATATCGTACAGATCATTCTTTACGTAACTATTTGTAATTACGTCTTGTACGATAAGACTTGTGCGCTCATATCATATGAACATGTGATACCACATTTAAGTGAAACAAATATTTACGTTTAAGATAAGAAAAGTTTATAAATACATACATATCTCACTTGAACGATCCACACACAATCTGTTCAGTCGGCATCGCGCTATTATTCTGTCGTCATTGCGAGAACTTGGATACTATCGCAATTTGAGGAAAATGATAGTCGCGACAATAGTCGATATAAATGTGCAAGATATAAGATTTCCGACATCTGAAAACAAGGATGGAAGCGATGCAATGGTACGTAGTTTGAATTTGGAAAAGAGATCGATCGAAAGTGAATAAATATTAAATTATTATAAGTTTCTTCATATAGTAATGTATATTTTAAAACTACCTACTTTAGATCACGTAGTTTTTTTCTTATAGCATTTAATTTTATAGCATACTGATCCAGATTACTCTTGCGCATACGTAACAATTACAACAGACCAAGGGTTTAAAGGATATGGCCTCACATTTACTTTAGGAAGAGGAACAGAAATTGGTACGTGAATAACAAAATGAATAACAAAATTCAGAAAGACACATACCATTAATAATTATTTTTACTTTAGTGGCACTAGCATGTAAATCTTTATTTACATTCGTAAAAGGTCTAACAACAACGGAAATTTACTATAACTTTGCCTCATTTTGGAGAAAGTTAACAAGCGATTCGCAGTTGAGATGGGTAATGTAAAAAAATCATAATTAAAAAATAATAATAATGTGGTAGTTACTGAGTTAATTACACGTAATTTCGATACCGATAGATCGGACCGGAAAAAGGTGTGATACATTTAGCAACCGCAGCTATTGTAAACGCATTGTGGGATTTATGGGCGCGCATTGAAGATAAACCAGTTTGGAAACTTCTTGCAGACATGACACCCGATGAGCTGATTTCTGTTATTGATTTCAGATACATGTAATTAATATTTAAACATTTCTCTTTCTCTCTCTCTCTTTCTCTTTATATATATATATGTTATATAAAAGTTTTTCAATACGTATTCAATCATAAACAGCGAGGATTTAATAACCCCAGAAGAGGCGAAGATAATACTTGAGCAAAATCGAGAAAACAGAAAATACAAAGAGAGTGATCTAAAAAGAAGAGGATATCCCGCGTACACGACTGACGTCGCATGGTTAGGCTACACCAACGAACAGGTTGAAGAGCTCTGCAGAAAATATTTACACGAAGGTTTCACAGGGTTCAAGATAAAAGTCGGTCAGAATCTCGAAAACGATATCGTAAGATGCTCAATAGTGCGTCGTGCGATTGGTTACGGCAATAAATTGATGGTAGATGCGAATCAAGTGTGGTGGAATGTGAGTGAAGCGGTAGAATGGATGAAAAAGCTACAACCGTACAAACCTTATTGGATAGAAGAACCTACATCTCCCGACGACATTCTCGCACACGGTGAAATTCGGCAAGAATTACACGCTATCAATATCAAAGTAGCTACCGGCGAGATGTGCGCAAATCGTGTTATGTTCAAGCAATTTATGCTATTTAAAGCAATAGACGTTTGCCAAATCGATGCTGCAAGAGTTGGCGGAATTAATGAACTCTTGGCTATATACCTCATGGCATATGTGAAAAATAGTAAGTTTTACACAACATATAATCTCAGTAGTACCTAATATTTTTTTATATCTGAATATTTCAAAAAAGCACAAAGGAGAATTTATAAGTTTCAGAGAAAAATAAGATACAATGATGTGTATGTTTATTTTTTCGCAGTACCCGTGTGTCCGCATGCCGGTGGAGTAGGTTTGTGCGAGATGGTCCAGCATCTCCAAATGTGGGATTACATCTGTTTAAGTCAAACACAAGAAGAGCGAATGATAGAATACGTGAACCAACAGCATTCACAGTTTGAAAATCCAGTCAAAATTGAGAATGGTTATTATATGCCGCCCTTAGAAGCAGGATATTCGACCAAGTTCAAAGATGATTCTATCAAAGATTACATCTATCCAGATGGTGACTACTGGAAACAAAGATTGAGCAAACAGGAAATTAAATAAAAAATATACATGTTTACGATAAGTAAAGAAATGCAAAATAATAATGAATGAAAGATCAAAAGAAACACTGAAAGAGGGAAATATCGAAGGTTCCGTGGTGTAGCGGTTATCACTGAAAGAGGGAAATATAAAACAGGAAATATATTAAAAGATTAAGAGTTATGGTTATTTTCATAGATAAATAATATAGCATGTCTTTTGTAGATAAAAATGTTCTATTTAAAATGTAATTTGTTAAGAGACATTAATTGAATTGTAAAACATGTATACATTGTGTTATCTTTAATATATATAAATATAAAACAGTAAATATTATTATACACCATTGCACTTAATTTACAATATAAATAATTGTTGGCAAATCTTGTTTTAACAAATATTATTTTATATAAAACAGAAAGAAAGAGAAAGATAAGAACAGAGAGAATTTACTCACTTATATCTTATTTATAAATATTGCACAAAATTTTGTCTTTTTGTTATTAAAAACAAGAAGATAAAACAAGTATAAAGTTAATATTAGTTTGGTATCATTTACAATTTTTTTCCATATGTAATTTGACATAGTCTGTCTGTAAGAGAAAAGACAAAGCAATGGTTAAAATCAGTCAGTCACATCTGCATAAGAAACAGTGTTTCAATGTATACTTACACTCACAAACCAATAAGAATTAGGACTAAACATAAATTTTCTTATCATATTCATTTCTTCTACTGGCGAAATAACATGTAAATGTAAATGATGAACTGTATTAAACGGTGGCCAGTGAAATCCTGTTCGTGTAGATGCAGGATTAAGACTCAATTTGTCTGTTATAATGTCTACCGTAGCAATAATTTTATCAACTAAAAATTAATCACAGTTAAACAACCAAGACATTTACTCAATAAATATCATTTCTTAGAGAAAGAGAAAGAGAAGAAGAAAAGAAATAGAACATCTTGCATAACATCCTAATAAAATGTACACAAACCTGTATATGTAAAATACTTACAAAGTTCTGAATCTTCAGGTTTAAGTACTTTTGCATTTCGTATATGTCTGTTTGGTATTATTAAATAATGATGTGTCGATACAGGATTAATATCTTTAATACATGTAACATCATTATCCTAAAACAATAAAATTTTTATTAGATGTATGTAATAAAATTTAAACTCGTTTGACGTTTGACATTTCTTTTGACAAGCTTTCTCTCGCGTTTGTGTGTGCGCGTCTAGATGTCAAAAATTACTTTGTGGTTAACTTGTCATTACCTCGTAAATTTTTTCACCCGGTGCTTCGTTCCTAATAATCTTACAGAAAATGCAATTTGCCTCTTGCTCAGCCATCAAACTTTATTTTACTAACTAACCGTAATACATATCACAAAATACTTCAAAAATCCAAGCATCTGAACAAAACAATGACACAGCGACATCACACACAGTGGAGTAAACTCCATCTAACGATGGATAACGTAAATATCGGAGCCGTTGAATTGTGTGTTCGAAAAAGAACAGCGTTTCTTGATGTTAAATCAAGAGTTCGAAAAGTGCTGAAAAATATGCGAATAATTTATTTGATCGTCGCGAGACACACAGTAACAAATCTTGATAAAAGTCATTGGTACGATATTTTATACTCTTATAGATATCGAAGTGTCGTATCCAAAGAACGCATTTAAAACTAGGCGGAAAAACTCGGGATTGCATTTCTGACCTTCTTCGAGTACGTTTACAAACACAAATATTTATGTCAAACAATATGACGTGTTCTGTTATATTTATAATTGAAAATATTTCCAGATCTTGTTCCGTTAATTGTGTTGTGCCTTTTCAATTTGTGTATAATTATTTACTAGAAAAAGCATTTATTTAATATATAATAAAGTGTACTGTACAAAAATGACAACAGACGCGAAAATCATAGATATCGACGTGCGTGATTTAAGATTTCCAAGAAGAAAAGTAAAGCGTAATGAAAAATCGGTAAGCGCATTAAAATGTGTGAAACAATAATAATAAGTATCAGTAAATAATAATTTTATATATCCGATCTCATATTGTTTTTATTTGTAATAACAGAGTGTAAATCCTAACTACATCTGCATATACGTAACGCTCATAACAGATAACGTAAAATACAAAGGATATGCTCTCACATGTGAATTGGGAGAAGGAGTTGAACTTGGTATATAAAATTTTCTCACACTTGAACAAATATACTCACTGTTCTTTACAGAGTCTATTATTTCACATAAAAACCTCTAGTAGACGTCACATAAAAGCATGAACGTCTAATGGACATTATATGAATTTATGTGGGATTGATAAAAATATAATTTTAATTATTATAATAACCTATATAAGTATAAAACACTTTCTCAAGAAACAGAAAATATTCATTACTACACATGCAATGCAAAACTCACGTGCAACTTTCTGTGCAGTAACAGCAACGTGCAAGCTCCTTTTTAATCTCGTAAAAGATCGGAACGTAGCGGAGATTTACAGCGATTTTGCATCGTTCTGGAAAATGTTGACGACCGACAAGGAATTAAATTCGGTAAACGAGAAAACATATCGCGAATATGCAAACAAATTAATAAAATTCGAATCATAATTTTGATAAAAAAAGAAAAACAACATATATATTTTTCTCAGTAAAATACATTGGGAAACGCGCTTTCATCAAATATAAACAAGAAAAAACAAACATAAAATATCTCGCGACATCATATATAATTATGTCTGTTTTATATTCATTCTCTCTTATAGATAGGACCGGAGTGTGATGTGAGACACATAGCCACAGCAGTTATCGTAAACGCATTGTGGGATCTATGGGCGCGTATCGAAGGTAAACCCGTATGGAAACTTCTTACGGACATGACACCCGAGCAACTCGTATCCACAATAGACTTTACACACATGTAAGTGTTCTGAGTTCTCTTTTCTCCAAAAAGCCAGGATTATTTGTTTCTATAGTATAATATTCATACACACGCGAGAATTTTATCAAAATGCACACAGTTCTCGCACTGTAACTAAAGAAGAGGCAATAGACATGCTCAGGAAACGAGAGGCGCGTAAAAAGAAACTTGAGGAAGAGATACAGAAAACAGGATATCCCGCATACGTGGCAGACGGATGGACGGATTATCAGTATTCGCAAGTTTACAATTTTTGCAAACGTTACGTAAAAAGCGGATTTAACGTATTCAAAGTGGATATAGATAATGACGAGGAGAGACTGCCTGCGGTGAATATGCAATCCTGTATCTTAACGAGGAAAGTTATAGGCTGGAAAAATAGAAAACTAATAGCGCACATAAATGAAACACTACCGAATCGGGCAATGGCGTTCACTATAGTAAAAACAATAAGTTCGCGTATATATACACAACGAAACCAAAACGGAATACTTCGACCTTTTTGTATAGAAAATGCGATATCTTCTGACGACGTGCTGGAATGTTTTTATTTGAAAAGTCAGATCAAACACTGCATCTCATTATGTGTCGGTGAAATGTGCTCGAATTGCGTCGTAGCCATGCAACTGCTCAGACTGATGATACCCGATTTTTGGCACATGAACGTAACAAGAATGGCTGGTGTTAACGAAGCCTTAGCTGTATATTTTCTGGCGGAGAAGACAAAAAGTATATTTCCAATCAATCGTACCTTTTATGTAGAAACATATTAAAGAGATTGTAGACTTTTTTTGACGTGAATTTAGAAAAGCTGTTAGCTGGACAAAATGTGAAATAGAAACTTCTATTTATAGCTCCAGTCTGGGGATACGGTAACGGAGCAGGTTTAGGTGAGATGATTCAACACCTTCAAACATGGGACTATATCTGTTTAAGTCAAACTACTGACCAACAATTAATACAATTTGTGGATCAACTACACGGGTATTTCGAAAGGCCGGTATTCGTTCAAAACGGCAAGTACATGCCATCCAAATTTCCTGGATATTCAACTAAGCTTAAGGATAAGTGTATTTCGAGATGGTCCTATCCGAACGGAACGCGATGGAAATATTTGCTTCGAACAGGGAATCTACGTTCATCAACAAAATCGGTTCCTCAAAGAGATTTTCCTACGTTCGTCAAGGAAAATATTTTGTTCGTAGGACAAAATATTCCATCATCATCTCATAGCACAACTGACTTATAATCTATTTTGCTGACAATTTATTAAATATAGTTATTACTGGAAGAGAAAAATATACACATAAGAATATTACGCGAGGAACGATTGAATTAACAGTCGTGTACAGTCGTGATCTAGAGTGGTTTAAGAAAATGCGTTTTATGTGAAAATAAGTTTTTTATGAATAAATAATTTTCAATAGATAAAGCACTATAAAAAATATTCCGACAGCGATTGAAATGTGAAATGTTGTAAGAATGATATTTCGTGGTTCCAATCGACACCTCAGTTGTGATCATTTGAGACTGTTCAATACATCATATTTCGACTTTGTGTAGATATAAATATATATATATAGTATATACTATTACATGTGTATATTACTTGTGGAAAACAAAAAGAGGCTTGTCGAAATATTTTGTGACTGTCTTCTATCGATTGCAAGTGAATTTTGCACGAATTCTAGACCTATATCTTTTTTACGCTTCTGACATTTTTCGTTCAATCATTCAACATGATTCTTGCCGCAATCTTTGAAATTGCAAGATATGCAAAATTCATATAAGAAACTTATTAAATCACATTCTTCTCTCATGACAAAAAAGGATATCAAAGATTCATAAAAATTACACGTTTTTTTGATTTGACATTACTTTTTAATTTAAAATATATAAACTGTACATATATATATTTATAAGTAGCATATGTATATGTATATTTGTAATTGTAATATACTAAATGTGAGCGTGATAAATTAATAATGTGTGTAACATATTTATAGAGTGGCAGTTGAGCTCGGGGGAAAATCTTAAATCTTCTACGAAACTTGGGAAAGGGGAGTATAAAAAGCCTTCTCTCTCTTTCTACTTTGTAAATATTTACTATTTCTTTCGTCTTTAAAGTTTTTTTTTCGTTTTTTTTTTATTAAATAAAAGAAAGACAAAAATTAATAAGACGCCACTTTTTATAAGTTTATCCTGCGAAATATGTTTTACACACGATTATTGAATGTAAATAATAATCATTTGTTACTTTCAAGATGTTCTCTCGTAATACATGACCTCATGTGGCATATGTAAATAAAATGCATTTTCAAATTTCACGTGAAATGTGCTAAAGTCAAGAAACTAAAATTGTTTTTTTTTTTTTTTTTTTTTTTTTTTTTTTTTTTTTTTTTTCTTTAAATCACATTTGCAATCAAATTTTATCCTTTATCGCTTTATAGTTCCGCCATTACAATGGACACCACTTTTATTACGTATCATAAATTTGTAGGTAACGCAGGTTAAAATTTCTTTTCTGCGAATTGTGATACATTTCAATTGTTTTATCTGTAAAGATGTTGCAAACTCATATCGCTGAAGGTGCTTTTACAAAGTCGTTGCTTCACAAACTTTATATTGAATCGAGTGCAATGTAAACAACTAAATGAACAGCGTTACTTATTTCTTGCGTGTGATTTCAACAGAATTTAGTTCATTCTAATAACTATCTTCACCCATTGTCCCATTAGGTGAGACTTAATATGCTTAAAGTAGTTTTTTTTTAAGGGTGGCATCCCTAAGGTTTTCTCTGTACAAGAGCGCATATAAATGCGCTGGTTTTTTTTTTTATAAATATCTCTTATAAATTATTACAGTGTAACTTGCACGTTTCTTGTCTTGACATAAAAATTATACAATGTACATAATGTTCACTTACGGCGATCCGCCTTTAATACTGCGGGTAAATCTTCTCTCTCTTATGTATATATATATATATATATATATATATATATATATAAAATATATAATATAATATATCATATACAAATATTTATAATGTACAACAAATATTGTATACTTTATATTATATTATATATCATAGATCCATAAGTGTGTTTTCATATATATTTTCATAATGGCGTTCTCTTTGATCGGCCTCTAATCTCTTAGGATTCTTCCCGCGCGTGTCTGTTGAAGAACTGTCCGAACAGCGTAAGTAGCATCGACGAATCGAAACTTCGGAACTTAAGCTAACTTAATACTCTAATAAAGAGGTAAGTTTCAGCTGCCCGGATAAGGCATTTGATCCGGAAGGGCGGACGAGTGATTCTGACTGGGACTCTGGTGAAAATGCGGACTGCTGCCATCCTGTGAGATTTCACTGACGACCGGCTCTTCGTATTTGCCCCTCTTGAAACGTCCGTATAGCGACGAATACGGTAGATTGTAGTGGATTGCTGCTTGATTGATGCTCATGTGTCCTAATCTGCAATCGCGAATTCACAACATCCAGCATTCATAACACGATTCTTTCTATATTTAATCAAATGTAAAATTATTTTGAAAAAATTACTTTCATTACTTTTTAAGTAAAATAAAAAACTGTTTATTATATAACGATATAAATCGTTTTATTACCTGACGGCCTCGAGAGCTTCGGTCATAGCATCTTCACTCCACGGTGTAGGATTGCTTCTGCTAAGCTCAATTCCTTCTCGTTTGCACCTTCCGTATAGCGTACCTGTGGGAATACCAAATTCCGTTGACGCTCTTTGTACGGACGTCTGGCCGGATCTAATAGCTTCTAAAGCACGATCGAGGTCGGCAGGTGTCCACGTGGTAGGACTTGCATTGAACGGTGCTGCCAGCCTGATGCCTTCTCTCCTGGCAATTTTGTACAACGTACTAGAAGGTATACCAAACGCCTTTGACGCTTTATTGGCCGAGATCGTGCCAGTGCGTAACGCTTCTAAAGCATTGTTCAAGCTCTCGTCACTCCAAGATTTTGTTGGACCATCTTTCTTCGGTGTATCGATTCCTAACCGATGTGCTCGTTGCCATAAAGTTGTCGAAGGAATACCAAAGGTTGCTGAAACGCAATCATTTACATTTGCTTTGTTATTTGATCGAATATATTATTTTTATCAGAAACATTAGCACAAATAGCGACCGACAACACATTAGAGCACAATTCTATCCAATTACCTGACGCTTTCGTCAGACTCATGTCGTGATTTCTTAACGCGTCCAATGCCGCGTCCATATCTTCTTGTGTCCACGATTTCGAGCCATGGTGATGCGAGCTGGACTGCCCACTGTGTCCCCTCGAGTTGTTCTCACCGGAGTCCGATTGACCAGAGCTTCCCGACGGCATAAGTCCGAGTAATTCCGGTGTTATCATCATCATGTTGTCACTGTCAGCTGCGTTTTTCGAGCTCACACTCGCTCGGTCTGACATGTGGCTGTCTATATCGATCGTGTCCGAAGAATCCATTGTGTGTAACGTTTCGAACTTGATCTTGACGTTGTCGCAGTTTTGAATCTCTGTGAACAGATCGTGAGAAATCGATGTGACAAACCTCGTTGTTGACGCTTTGCGAGACATCGGGAGAGAATCTTTCACGACGAAGTATCCTAGCGTTTCGCGAAAAACTTCGACGACATCTGAAGATCGATAAGCAAGCACTGTCAAAGGCGAAACTGGACGCGGAAGGACGCTAAATGAGGTTGCGTGAGTTGCTGCCACTGCTGCTGCTACAAGCCGAGCAACGCAAATCTAATCGTGACCAGTTAAGCATGATTAGGCCAATTATTTTGATTCCCTGTCCGCCTAATGACCGGCTACATTTTCAGCCCAGTAGTGTTTCACCCCACGCCCTCACCCTCACGTCCGAGCGGCAAATAAAAACGTACGACGGTCGTTGCTGAATGGACTGAGAGTAAAACGGGAGATTTCTATTACGTAGAGAAAGAAGACACGATTAAAAATATACTCTTGAAAGAAAATAAATCTGACCTTCAAGATATATTTGTGAAAAAGGAAGAAGAGTTCTGTATACCAGATGAGTTCTGAGAATGAGGATTTGTAAAAAAAAAAAAAAAACAATATTTCTAGGTAAAATATTATTTATGATTGCAAAACTGACGAGAAACATAACTTATTTAGTGAGAGGTAAAGATAATATTTAATAAAAATATGCTTCTTACTTAGATACCTACACATGTTATTGCACATATCTCTGTTAAAAAAACACTATACTTCTATATTTTTAATAAATTGAAATATTTAAAAAAAGTCTATTTTTAATTCTAGAAAAAATATGCTTTCTCCTTCGACTATCCTTTCGTGACCGCTTAGACACACATCTCGCTTGTAAATTCTCTTCGCAGTCAAGTCAGCTGGGACATTTGCGTTGTTCCGCGTTGTTCATTAGCAAAAATTAGCGATAAAAAAAAATTCACACTCGACCGCAAAGGTAAAAATAGTCGCTCTATATAATCGCTTTATTCGCGTCGTATAATGATAACAACCATCGTCGCGAAGAATCGACGTTTCTGTGAGCGCGCGAATCAAGAGTTGTAAAGTTTTATACCTGTAGAATGATGATCCGGATCTCTCAGGTGGGTGATGGTGGTGCCTACTAAGGTGGCGCTAGGAGGGGTAGGTTGAGTCTCGGGGGGTAAATCGACTTCTCCGGGATCCGGATGATGGCCGTAGTGACCTAGCCCTGTGTGACAGAACATGTCACCTTTTTATTCGATGTGAAAAAGGTCTGCTCTGCGTGGTCCTGAAAACGGTAAATCGCCCCACACCTGGAATCTCTCATTAATCACACGACGAAGATGTTTTTTCTCAATTAAATCGCTAAATGTGTTTGTCGCGGGATAATAGCAATTAGTACGACGAAACACTTTTTTTTTTTTTTTAATGCGTTTGATCTAAAAGCTTATGAAAAGATATATTTCATAAATGCGTATAAACAAAAGGACATGTCTCATAGTTTGTATTACCAAAGTGAAAATAACTCTGGAAAATATTGATTTACTTTGCATCGGGAAGACAATTAGAGAGACACAGAATCTAGACACACGAAACAATCTCAATTAAAAGCAACTCACACACAGACGTTCTTTAATCAAACACAAACTCTCTTATTTGAGTATCATTAAAGAAAAAGTCACTGAAAACAAAATTATATTTTAAGTTGTCATTTGTACACAAAGAAAGTAATTTATAGATACGATATTGTTGTAATGAACCGTTTTTTTTGTGTGTGTGAAATAACACAAATCGATGGTGGGAAATAAGTCACAAAAACAGAAAAGAAATTCCAACAAATACAAAGACCAGATGTGGGGCGGACATCTTAATTAACAATCTTACCGTTGTTATTCGCGCCGTTACCGTTGTTATTGTTATTGTTGTTGCTACTGTTACTACTACGTTGGCAATTTTCCAGTGCTACTGCTGCTGTTGCTGTCTCCGTGCACTCTTCATCTTCGGCTTGCCAGTCCCGATGGTTCTGCGGAATATCCGGTACGAATTTAGCGTCGACCCTGACGAGATCGAACCGCCCGTCGACACGTCGAAAAGTCACGCGTTTGTGCATTTTTCGTGCTTTTACAACGCATTACAAGCGGTTAATTCGGGTTGTTAAACGTTTTATCGTGGTCAAATTTTCGTTCAGGTTTTTAAAAAATAAAAATATATAAATTTGACATATCTATTGTGAAAATAAAATACGTGTGTATTATCTATAACAGATAAATTTCCAATTATAAAAAATAATTTAAAAAAAAAACTTTGAAGAAAATTTTGTTTGCGTTTTAATGTATATATAAATTCGCATCATATATACTATACGCTCTCTTTTAGCAATTCGTAATTATATCGTGTCACAAATAAGAGTAACACAAATGCGCGGTGTAAGAACAAAACAAAAATAACTGTGAGCACAAATCAACTACCTGATTTCTCATAAAATATCCATTTCACAGTATCAAATTTCACGGCAATCAAGTATAAACTAATAGAGGATCCTCTTCAGTCTCTTTCTCAGAAATCAGCGAGTTATACCTCTTTGTTATCGCGGCTGTAATCGTTGTTGCCCTCCTCCTCTTTGTAACGTTCGTAGTGTCTCGGATCGGTGGCACGCGGCTCAAACGTCGACCGCTCGATTCTAGGTCTCTTGTACCGCTGATGATGATGATGCTTCTTCAGCTTCGTGTAATTCAATCTCGGGGTGCCGGATTCTCTCGGTGGCGAGCTCAGACTTGTGACAGGTTGCGGACCGTCTCTGTTTTCCGGCACCTCGCACAAGCCCTTGATCTTCAGCTGATCGGCCGTCTTTAACAGCGACTGCAAGAGAAAACGAAAAGACTTACTTCACATTTTAACGCATCGTTGCGGCAATAGAACTTAAAAGTCTTTAGCTTTCGCAATGTGTCTTATTCTTTGTGTGTTTTGTGAATAAAAGTAATACAATGCGAATAAAAATATGATGCCAGTAAAAAAATCTCAATCTACTTTATTACTTCACAATACACGCGTCAAGGTTTATTAGTTTGCAAATAAATTATACATTAAAAATTGTTTCCGAATTGTGGGAATCGATATTTTTGTTCAATATCATTGTGCTGCGTGAATTACAGCGAATTATATGTGTAAATGAATTAGTTCATTAATTAGCGTAAATATATCGAGTAATCGAGACAAATGTGTGCTGAAAATGCGCGCAGAAAGGTCGCCGTTCGGAGATCAAGGCGCGCGCGCGCGCGCGCTCGGTCGCGGAATAGAAAAATGCTCATTTCGGTAAACCGCTTTGCGAAGCAAGCGAAAGACCGCGCTAGTCCGGTCCGATTGGATTTGCATATTTCTCGCACGAGCTCGTCGTCCCCGGCATCTCGTTCCGCCCGGCGGCGGTGCAATTTCATCTCGACGGCGGCGGCGACGGCGACGACGACGACGTTCGTCCACCCTCCGCGACCGTGGCTTCTAAAAATCTGAATCGCCGATTTGGTTCCGGTAAGCCGAGTCGTTCTTCCAATTTCTTGACAACGAGAAATTTCACGTCTCAGCAATTATATCTCTAATTGAAAACAAGAGACTTAATTTTTACAGTTTAAGTTTTTCAAAAAAAGAAAAAGAAAAAAACAAAGAAACTTGCTCGTAACTTGCGACTTTAAATATCGAAGATGATTCTTCCTCCAAGAAAAGTTTTAACGCGTGTTAAAAATACTTTTACATACAATAAAAATTTCTTTTTTTTTCCTCAATAACTTATCAACTTTATATGATATACACATTTTAACGATTAATATATACACATATATAAAGGTATATCTTTTATTTTAAACAAACGAGCGGCACTCAAAGATTTATGGTTAACAGTCTTCGCGATATATCTTGTCACGAAGTAACCTTGAAATCTCGACGAGTGTGACGAGGAGAGAAGTTTAAAAGACAAATGAACAGCGGAAGAGGGAGAAAGTGAAGTCAAGAAAGAAAGTTGATGGATACCATCTCCGCGTGGCGAAGCCGTCAAGTCGCGCGTGGCTTCTCGGGATGTTAGAATGTCCACGTGGCCGAACCGTCGCACGAAAGAGAGACATGCTAAGGGAAGAACCTTACGCGAATGTTGACCAAAGAAGAACGACAATGTAGGAGAGACGGAGATAGAAGAAAGAGAAAGAGAGAGAAAAGAGAACTAACGACAGCAACCCTCGTACCGAGCCTCTCTGTTCTTTAATCAAGCCAGGGGTGGCACGATTAGGCGGGGTCTGCGCGGTTGCCGGCGGCGTGAGAGTGGCACCACGGGGCAACCGCGGGGAAGAGAGGAGGGTAGTGGGAAGAGGACAGGGGGACAGAGGCAGAGGTTGCATCGGGGCGGAGGGGACGTCGGTTGGCGGCTGGAACGCGTTGCGTGGGTGGAGACGGAGGGAGAGACGGCGGATCGGCCTGGATAGATTGAGAGAGCGTGACAAGGAGAGAATGAGGGAGAGTGAGCAAGAGAGAACGGGGGAAAGAAGGAAAGAGAGAGAGAGAGAGAGAGAGAGAGAACACGATGAAGAGAAAGGGAAACGGTGAGACGGGAAGCAAGAAAGAAAGAGAAAGGGAGAAAAATTCAGAGAGGAAAGAAGAGAGAAATAAGAGGGAAAGGAGGAGACGATGCGGGAGAGTAAAGGGATGACGGAGAGAGTGAGAGGACTGAAACGTGGCGGAGGCAAAAACGCCCGCAGGAAGAATGGGGAGGCCTCCGACGTGGCTGTCGCGGCCCCAGGCCCGTATCGACCACCCCCAACCCCCGACACGCATACCCTCCTGTCTCTCTCCTTCCCTCTCTTTCCTCAGCGTGTTCGCGACGGCATCGACACCAATGACTTTCAAGCGTTTCTACGCGCGCACACGTCCGCCTGTCTCTACCTCTCTCTCTTACTCTCACGCCTTCGTTCGCGTTCGCCGGTTCGTTACGGCCGGGCGTGTGCACGGCCGCCCCGAAAACGTCCGCGGATCTTCGATCTCGGCGGCGCGGGAGTTTGATGGCGCTGGTCGGGTCGCGGGGCACACGCGATAATCGAGCGTCTCCGTCGGGACGAAGCGAGCGAGTGAACGAACCTGACGACGATGACGAGCGACGGCAGCGTGGCTTTTGGCAAGGAGGCCCGGAACGTGCGCGTTTATAGCGTTAAATGTGGCAATTTCCGATTATGAATGTGCAAAACTTTCATATTCCGTTGTCATTGGGGATTAAAGCCGCACTGAAGGCGCAATCTTTCATCTTTTCTATATTACGCGTGACTACCGCTTTTATTAACGGTTTTATTAAACGTAGATGATAATATGAGAGATCACGTTTGACGCGAATGCATTATTAAATAGGCAGTGTGAAAAGCGAATAATTCAGAGTTGATTCTTTTAACGTTTCTTTTACATTTTTTAGAACAGTCAAAACAATGTCAACTTTCATTCTTTTCAGCAAGACAATAGCGACACGAATAAATTGGCAGAATATTAGAATTTATTTTATCCAAACAACTGAGTGGCAACATCTGTCTATTAGCAACACTTGTTAACATCGTTTTGTTTACTTAATTCCTTCGAAAAGATGACAACTCCGAAGTCAAGTTGGGCGAAGTTGTAGAAAGTCGGTTTCGATAGCTTTTCTTTCACTACTACAAGCGCCTCGTCGCGCGTTTGGAACACTCCAAAAAAAAAACACAAGTTTTACACATAAACTACATAACTTTTTAGTACGTACGAAGTGTACTTACGTACTTCGAATATCAAGTCTCTATAAATTATTTTCTACATTTTACTTATTTTTTCTTGAACTTGTATTTTTGTATTTGTATAATATACAATTATTATATTTAATTAATACATTTTTAAAGTTTGTTTTGAAATATTATATTATTCTGTGTGTACTGTGTGTTTCAACAGCACGCAGTCGATATTAGAGCAGCCCGTAATTGGGGCAAAATCATTAAGCATAAAATTTGTTATATCGTATAGATAGGTATTTTCGATAATAAAGATTGTTAAATTATTAGTTTAATTTTTGTTTTTCCGTAATCTGATGAATCTGAGAGAATATGTTTGCTTGTTCAACGTCTTCAATTGATTTTTCTAGGTGAGATTTTGTCATTCCACAGTGTGTCGCGGAAACGGAATGGACGCGGAAAAAGAAAAATGAAAAGAGACGCACGGGGAGCGGAAAGAGTAGGCTCGGATTGCGCTCGTGGGAAATGGCGTTTCGTAGTTCAATTAAATAAATAAAGGGCGGAAAAACCTTTGCCGACACGCGGTGCTTTAACGGCTGCGACGGCACTTGGAGAACCACGGACGGAAGGTTGCAAAAGCGGGGAAGAGCGCAAGGGGGAAAGGGGAGGTTTGCGCTGCGGGAGTTAGGCGGCGACGGCGACGGGGCGGGTGGTTGGCTGGTTGGTCGGTTCGGAGGTGGATGCATAGGGGTGGTGCCATCGGTTTGGAGGCGAGAGGGACACGGTCGCACCGGCAGAATCCGACCTCACCAATCAATACTTAGGGTTCAAGGGCATCGGCCGACCAATTATCCCGGACTAATTGACGCGAGACGCCGGTGAAAAAAAAAAAACCCCCGGATCTACCCCTCCGGCAGCGTCACTTCCGGTCGCGCGTTTGCCTTTTAGGTAAATCGCGACGATCGAGAAGGCGGGGGAAGAAGACGAGGAGAATCGCGATTGATCGGTGAATTTCCGTGGGAATTGTATGCACACAAGAGCGATTATATTTTTAGCTGTTGTTGAATGAGCTGACGTAATTATTATTGAATGAAAGATCAAAAAGAGAAAGAAAAAGAATAATGTAACTAAAAATAAAAGAATTCAGTGAATCATATTGCATGTTGCTTTTCTAACGAGAAAAAGTTTACGAGTATGTTTCCAAGAGAGCGCGGAAAAACATAAAAGAAAGATTTATCTCCGTTAAAATTATATGCTAATATTACACACTTTTAAATGTACAACAAACACTGCATGAGAATCGCACACAACTCCAGCAGGTGTGGATTGTGTGTTTATACATGAGAAATCTGTTGTAAGATTTTTCTCCGCGCCATGAACGAGCGATGTCTCCTGTTCAAAGAGAAATAAAGAAGCGATTGGAACGCGAACGAAGTCCAACAGGTGTAAATCCGCAAAAAAGATCGACCTTCGTGGAAAGGTTCACGGAACGGACGGGGAGAATGGAGGGGTTGGGAGTTGTTCGCCAAGAGAGAGCGTACTAAGGGAAAGTAAGGCGCTTTATATAGAGAGAACACCGGAAGGAAAGAAAAGAAGAGAAAGAAAAAGAAGAGAGGAAAGAGAGCACGAGGGAAAAGAGAAAAACGGGGTGGAATGACGCCTGAGAGGCGGGGAGAGAGGGGAGGGTGGTGAAGTAGGAAGAGAGAGAAGGTGAAAGCACGCCGGTGAGAAGACAAGGCGTGAGGGGGAGGAAGGGGAAGAAGAGGGAATCCCCGAAGACGGTCGTAGGGTCGTCTCCACTATTACGAATACGGCGCCATAACGGAATTGATAATGTAACGGGCGTCACGAGTATAAACCTCTCTCCCTCACTCTCTTTCTCTCTTTCTTCCTCTCTCTCTGTTTCTCTCCTCTCTCGCTTCTCCGCGCTGCTACATAACCTCCTTTCTGAATGGGAGCGCGACCCTGGCCGCACCACGTGCTCGCCCTCGAGTAAACGTAAGAATACGACCAGCCGCAGGTGTCTTCTCGCAAACTTCCGCGACGCATCTCTCTCGCCGGGGTTGAATAAAACATTTCAACAACGCGTAAAAGGGTTTACTGTCTCGTTATCGATTTGCTTTGCTCGGGTCAATATTACTTCATCTTTGACAAGAGATATCTTGTGACGACACATGTGTCGAAGCACTGATTTTTTGTTTTGCTCTATCTTCGATGTCGAAATCTCAGTGGAAAAGAGATCGGTGAGATGTTGAAATGCTTCTTAGATTACTCGAAACGATTGATCTTCATCCTAAAATATATCGACACGTTTCTTAACACATTTCTTAAATCTCTATAAAAAGAAAATGTTTCTCAGATTATTATATGCACATTTTTACGAGATGTATCGCTTTTGCGTAAGTTCTCATCGACAACGGAAGGGAGCAAAATTTGTTACTTTGTCATTTTTTAAATATTCTTCTTTAACACGTCTCTATGTCAAGTCTAATTTTAATTTGCAAAAATAAAATGTGCTTAATCGTCGACGAACAATCCGCAAACTCGATGTGCACGTGGCTTAAGATGTGTCGACGCAATGCGTATCCGTTAGTTTTGTTTGTAGTTTTGTGAACTAAACTTTTGACATTTCTACCAAAGTTTTCAAAACAACAAATGTTAGTATTTGTTCGCAGTTATTGTATAGTAACAATAAGTTTGTACGTGTAGTTTGTGCTCGCGCATGAAACGATGGAGCGACGTAGACAGTGCGCATCATCGTTTTCACGCAGTATAAATTTAGTTACAAAAAGATAAACATCAGTAATGCAAAAATATACAAAAAAAGTATCATAATCTTTTTTCTGTACCTTCGATAATTATGTTTTTTACGTTTTTGATGAGGATAAAAAAAGACTACAAAACTGATTGCAATTCACACTGCGAGCCGGAGCGGCGCAATCGTATTTACGAACGTGGAACGAAGGAGCGCGATAATGGGAACGGCATGGCTTTCGTAGACAGTTTAAAGGGCTCTCGTAAGAGCCACCCTCAACGGGGGTTAGCATTCGTGGGAAGAAGGACGATCTCCGGATCCTTTTACGAGCGCGTCTTCTCACGAGACGTTCACAGTCAGGTGCTCCGAGAGTTGTAAATCCACGATTCACACGAACAAGCAACATGCTTGCTTTTTGTCGATCATGCGTTTTCTCGGTGCTGAATCGGCCACGTACTTCACATACATACGCGTTAAAAAAGATTTGAATAATAGCTCCTGTTGAAATCTTTTTTCTTCACATGTTACGCTATTTTGTAAAATTATGTACATCTCCTCTCTTATTACGTATTCATTAAGATAATGTTTTTTCTTTCTTTCTTTTACATGTGACTCTTGTATTGATAAAATAATCTCGTCGTTAGAATTCAATAAATCTTGATAAATTGTAGACGTGCAGTTTTTCGTTAACAAATAAAAATAAATTATACTTATCTCGCGAGAGGTAATCTGTGTTCGAAGTTATTGCTGTTGGAGTTAATATAATCGCGGAGCAAGCTCGACTAGTTGTTGGTTTGCACACAAAGTTAGCATAATTCGAGATCCCGTGTGTACGCAGCCTAAGGTGCGAGCGACGACGACAACACGTGTTCTCGGTGCTTTGCGTATCGTTTTGTGCAACGACGCTATTCTACGAAACGATGCCCCCGTCATAATACTTAGGAAATTCACAAGAGCGTTATCAATGTCTCACGCCATATGCAACAAGAAATCCACCTTACCTCTATATTCACTTTGTCACCTTCAAACCTTATTACAGAAAAAATGAAAGACACGCACAAATTTAGGAAGAAAAAATATACAAAGCAAATAGTGAAACAAAATAAAAAAATTGCACAATAAAAAAAAAGAAAATTTCCTAGAAGAAAATATATAATTATTATTTCATAAATTTTATGCCTAATGACATTTACAGTCTTTTTGCATGTTTTTTTTTTAACACATCCAAGTCAAATCGTCTAAACAAACGATATCAAATTCAACGTTATTTTTACATGTTCCATTCAAGAATTCAAACAATTTTTATTCATCAATGCGCTAATAAAAAAAAAATTGGCACGAATGTTTGAAATTTTATAAATTTTCTCGAAAAATATTTAATCCAGTTATATTCAAACGAAGAATATGCAACAGCTATGAACGCGCGTCGACTCGGTTCGACCGGAACGAGAACATTCCCGTGGTCGCGGCGCGAAACAAATACGGATTGCCGAGACACGCCGGTGCAGGGGAGGCCGACGGCCGGCGAGCGCGAGCGACCGGCATACATACTTCTGCATCGGGCAGGCTGCGTGTTCGGCACAAAAATATCTCGAAACCGCGCGTGAAGAGTCCGTTTGGCGCGACGCGCGAATCATAATCTTGTGCGATTTGGCGCGACGGAAACTCCTGTGTTGTAGTTGCATAAAGCTCACTTGCACTCTCGCTATCTCTCTCACGCTCCGCTGTTGTCTTTCTCTCTCATTACTCCACCACCCGCTCTCGCCCTCTTCCTCGCGCCGACAAGCCGAGAGACTCGCCAAGGGAGCAATGCCCATCGCCCTGTATAGCGATATCGCGACGCGACGACGCTGCTTCTCGCGACGCGTGGTGAGACGTTGGTTCCAACAACGTATCCGGACGCGAAGGAAGTTATATCGTTTATCACTCACCTGGCTGTGCGACGCTCCGTAGGCAAACGGTCCTTCGTTGAGACAGAAGAAGAGAAGGTGAAGGAGGTGACAAAGAAAGGAGAAGAAGAAGAAGAAGAAGAAAAGCAGTAACAGCAGTTGTTGTCCTAGTAGTGGTAATAGTAGGAGGAGGAAGAGGAGGAGAAGTTGAAGGAAGTGACGGTCGGGAAGCAACAACAGACAGAAGAAAAGGAAGAGCAACAAAAAGCGAAGGAAGAAGAAGAAGAAGAAAAGTCGGCGGCAACGACGACGGGCGAGAGGGAGGAGGAGGTGGTGGAGGAGGAGGAGGAGGAGGACGTCGACGCGAAGAAGGTGCAGGCAGAAGTCGCCGGGAAGTCACTGCGAGAAAACGTGCCGCGGCGATTGTCGACGTGATCGTCCTCGTCGTCCTCGTCCTCGTGTGCGTCGTCGTTACGGACGACGACGACGCAGCCGCGAGAAGACCGACCGAAATACACGCGCACGGGGAGGTTACGAGCGCGCGGAACGAGAGGATAATTCCTGGCAGGGCCCGATCTTCTACGCGGCGAAGCCCAACGAAAGTGAAATGGCATTCGGCGCTCCGTGCTGAGGACGCACGGTATTCGGAGGAGCGAGGAGATGAGGAGGACGCGGCGAGCAGGAGGAAGCGGCAGAGGAGAAAGAGGAGGAAGAGAAGGAGGAGGAGGAGGAGGACGACGACGACGACGAGAAGCGGTGGAGGAGGAGTAGAAACGGAGGGCGGAGGAAGAGGAGAACGCCGCGAAATTCGCCGATGGGAACAAGGACGGATTCAGCGCAGTCGAGCGATGAGGAAGCGGTTCGCGGGGGATGCGTGCTCCATGAAGAACAGAGAGCGAATGAGCCAACGGATCGTGCGAGGGATCAAGCGTGAGCGAGAGAGGGAACACGTACCTGACCAGCCGCGGCGGTGAGGGTGGCGGGAAAAAGAGAGAAAGCCGGTGAACGCACAAGAGAGAAAGAGATAGACAGATAGATAGAGAGAGAGAGAAATAGAACGACGGTTGTGTAGGGACGAATGGGGGATACCGATCGAGTGGAGGGGCCGACGAGGACGCACACAGACCGTGGTCGGTCGGAGGCAGAGGGGCGACTGGGGGCGAGCCAAGTCTGCGACGCTCCGACAGAAACACGGCCGTCTCTTACGCGAGAGCGACAAGGATGAAACGCGATCCGTGCGGAAACGAGCGAGACCGTCCGAGAACAGGGCAGACCGGGATAGAGTACAACAGAGAGAGGGATTCTGTCCGCGTGGAACCCAGACTGAGACACCCAATGCTCGCGCGTACACAGGCGGCGAGACTGTGCGCGCGTTGGAGCGAAGAAGAAGAGACGAAACCGAGAAGTATAAAGAGAGAGAAAGAGAAAGAGAGAGAGAAATTTGGCACGGAACATAACCGAGAGACTTGTACGAAAGTAAGAGACGAACAGAGAAAGAGAGAAGCGCAGAGAATCGTATGTATGGTGCGCGGCGGGTGCAGCGAGACGAAGACGGATGCAGACACTAGTAAGAGTGAAGGAAGGGAAACCGGCAGAGACAGAAACAGAACGACCCACCGCGTGAGCGCAACGCAGAGGACGTTAAGGTACTCGCGCCGGCACGACGACAGAGATCGTCGTACTCGCGCACGTGGTCGCGCAAGAGCGACAGATGATCGGCAGTAGCGTACGCGCGATATCGCGCTCCCCGCGCCGCATCGCGACGACGACGACGACGACGACGACGACGACGACGACAACGACGACGACTGGCGTCGCAGCAAGTGAACCGTGAGGGAATTCGTCCCCATTAGCATTAACGGCCAAAGAGACACGTGCTGTCTAATTGTAACAGATGGATATGTGCAATTAACCACACCGGGCCATTCTAATCCGTCTTCGGTCACGTCCTCTCTCTCTCTCGTAATAAACTCGAAATCGTAAATATGAAATAAAACAAGGTGTACTTAAAGAAATAAAATAAAATAGAATATAAATATCGAATTAACGATCGTCGAGAGAAAGAAAGAGAGAGAGAGTGGATTCACGAAGACGGATTCACTGATGCTTTTCCGGAAATTGGGCTGCCATATCTCTGAACTTCACAAAGGCGTCATTCTCTCTCTTGCGCGATCGCTTTCTTTCATCTCCTTTTTCTTTTATTTCTACAGAAACACCTAAAATTTCGCAGCGCACAGGCACCGCGGATTTTCGTCTCGACCCTGGTGGATAGTCCGAGCGACAAGTCCCTGATGGAGAAACGTCGTCGTCGTCGACGTCGTCGTCGTGTGTGCGAGCCGCGTCGTGTTGCGGCGCGGGACGCGAGACGGGACAGCCTCGAAGAGACGTTAAGTCGAGAGGTATGCGGGCGACAGAGAGGATCGATCTATCGGCGGAGCTTCGGCACGGGACGACGACCAGGATAATCTCTCGAGGAGAGCGTGTCGTTGTTTTCGTCGCCGCGCGCCGCCGTCTGTGCAATCGGTATTCGTGCCCGCGCCGGTGGTGGTGCCGGCCGGCGCGGCCGCTATACGGCGCTCTTTAGGCCGCTCGTTTTCTACGGGGTGTCCGAGAACTATCGCTCTTCTCATTAACCAATTTCTCAGGACAAATCTTTGGTTAAGAATCTAAATTTTTTAATATGTATCTACACTATTTGTAGAATATGTCATTTTAGCGATATTTTAATATTTGATTTAAAACAGAATGGGAAAATATTTACTTTTCGAAAATTAAATTAATTTTTTAAAATTTTAATCGCTTTTTTCAAATAAATAGCGTGTTTCGCAGAATAATTTTAACACGTACAAGACACAGTAAATTGACATATTTTCTATCAAATTCGGCATGTAAATGATAAACAACATAATTTGCGCAACATTATCATCAATTTTAAACCGGTCGAAGGACTTTTTCATCACACTTTAGTTATTATTGTAGCACATTTAAAACATTTCTTCAAGTTCTTTTAGGCCTTTGCAACGGTGTGCGCGCGTCGTCAGCCTGTCGTTACAAGGAACGGAATCGAAATCCTTCTCCTTTCCTCCTCTATCCAGAGACTCCCCATTCTCCCCGCCCTTAATTCGCATTCACGCCAGACACGTCGGCGTGTTTCGCGTCTCGGGCCTCGCGCGAATCGCCTTCGACTCGCTTTAATAACACTCGGCGTCGACCCAAGAAATGCGTGCGTCTCAACACAGTGAACGATCGCGCAAAGTTCGAATAATTTCACAAACCTCTCTGACTTAAGAATTATAATATAAAATAGTATTGTAATACTTGCTAATTAGAAATTGAATGACAGTTGGAAAAAACGAACACGTTAAGTGCTCGGAGATAACTCAAAAAGCCACTGTTTTTGAATTTTTTTCATTCAACTCTTTATTCAAAACTGTAAATTCGCAAACTCGTATTTTAATACACGCGATTAATAATTTTGTGTGTAGCTGCTCACCGACTTCTCAGTGACGCGACATTACATTTCACTCATGACTTATGCAGTCTATCGACACCTGACTTACTGACTTTCGGGACTAAGTAAAACGATATATCGACAGTCTCGAGTACACCTGACATATAGCGAATTATACGTGCGGGAAATAAAAAAAGAAATCTCTTGAAAACCTTTTAAGAAGTGTTTTCCGCAAACGTAACAAAAAAACATTATATATATATATATATATCTTTAACACGCTCTTCTACGTGTGATAACGTTCTTTTACAACCTCCGTTCGCGATCTGGCGAATCGTATTCTTCCGTGTGTGCGCGGCCTCTTCGTAAACAATGAACTTTGTCGGGGATTTTTCGCGCGCACTTGCGAAGATTACTAGCAACGGCGCGAGAGGGTGGAATATTTTGCTGCATGATCGTTTACTTTGACGCGTTCGACGCAACACGCCGCGGCGCCTCTGTTTGCGATTGCGCGGAAGATATTACTTAGCAATAAACTACTGGATACAACTGCAAATTTAATTTGCTGTGTCAATTCCATGTAAAAAATATTGTCAATAATTTTTGACAATATATAGAATGATAATAAAAAATTTCTAATTGAGAAGATAAAATTTTTTCCGGCGAAATTTGTGGAAGATATACAAATTATGCTTCAAAGAGAAAAATTTGTTCTTGTATTAAACGGATTTCAGCGTTAAAAAAAATCCTTGAACTATATTTCCAATCACGTTTAATCCACTTTTCCATGGAGAATCACGGAAGCACGCAAAAAACAAACAAACAAAAAAACACGCTAGAGAGTTGAAGACGATCCTCCCCGGAGACTCGGTGAAGGATCCTCGAACGCGCGTCAAATGCACAAATTGCAGCACGACGGCGGGCGTCGGAGCCGTTATTCAACGCTAAATCGCGGTATCGCGAGGAGACGCACGAGGAGAGAAGGGTTGAAGCAAAGGGGGAGGGAGGGGGCGGGTGGGAATCGCGTAGTTTAATAATTCCAATCCCTCGAGCGGTCCGGTGGACATACGGGGACGATCGAATTACCCCTTCCGCGCGCCCTTGACGGGCCCTCGGATCATTCCTCCCTCAGGCCGGCCCTGTGCGTCGGGCTGACTCGACTCAGCCAGCGATCGAGTGGCAGAGACGCGGGAGGAGGGCACACATCGAAGAGGTGGAGGAGGAGAAGGGAGAGGAGGGTGGCGGAGGCGCGAGAGGGCACGGATTCGGCAGAGTAGCGAGCAAGAGGAAAGGATCGAGAGGGAAAGAGACGTGATGGCACTGTGGCAGCGGGCAGAGGTGAGACGGGAACGCCGAGAGGGCGTGCAGAGGACGCGGGGTGAAAGGGAAGTAGCAGCAGCAGGAGCAGGAAGGAGGGTGAGGTGGCGGAGGAGGAGGAAGAGGGAAGACGCAGAGTCGCGGGCTGCTGCAGAGCTTGCGCGGACAAAGGGAATCTGCGGCTCCAGTCGCTTGCTCTCTCCTCGTTTCTCCTCTCCTCTCCTCTCCTCTCGCCCTTGCTATACACACACACACGCATGCAAACGACGACGGCGGCGGCGGCGGCGTGCCACACACATATGCGCACACCGCGCGCGTGCAATTCTGCGCGCACTCACGCACGGTGTATGCACGCCGCGCGTATAAGCAGAAACCGCGAAGTACAGTCAGCTAAGGAAGCGCGAGTTTCCGAATTGCTTCTCTTCCACCGTTACTTCGTCCGTCTGCACTTCATCTTCTTTTCCTCCTTCCCTCCCTCTTCCTCTTGCTTCTGTTTTCTCTCGCGTTTGCTTCTTCTACCCTTCTTCTAGCCAGGTAGAAGAGGGGGTTAAGGAGGCTACGGTCATGAAGTCATTCCGCGACCTACAGAGCGCCGCCCCGGTACCCTCGTGGCGAGCGGAATTATCAGTCACACGTACATATACACGGCGACCGAGAAGAATGAAGTACTTTCCCTACTTTCTTTCAACTTTTCTCTTTTCTTTCTCTCTCTCTTTCTTTCTTTCTTTTTTTCTTCCGACATTGTTATTCGGTTTAATTATAGCGTAAATGTGATTAAAACTTGGCACGTACATATACAAACGTAAAACGACAGAAAACACAAGTCATAAGAGGATAACGCATCGTATATTTAAAAGAAAGAAAACGAGACGGTCGCATCGTCGATGTGACGACACGCGAGTTCTTTTTGAGTAGCCGAGATTTTTAAGCAAACTTCACCCTTCACACTTTTGCGTGTGCGGTGTGCATTGCAACGACATCCGATATAGTCGCGCGAGTACGGACCCGCGTGATTTCTCTCCCTCGCGTCCTTTATCTTTTCTTTTTTTTTTCTCTCCTCTCTTCTTTTTTCGGTTTCGTCGCTTCGTCTCTCGCGGGGGTATGTACCTGCCTTGCTCGCCTGCCCGCTTGGGCGCCTACGGCTGGAAGGTACTTTAGGCCGAGCCGCGTGCGTTCCGCCGTCCGATCGATGTCGCCCGCGCTACGAAAGCGTTCTGCAGCAGTCGCAGAATGCTCGTGGCGCCGATTAACGTGGCAGCGGCATATAAAAGCGGCGGCGACGACGACGGTTCCGAAAAAGGCGGCTCTGCGAAACGCGGCGCGGTCCACGAATATTCTCCTCGCGATCGTGCAGCATGTCTCACCGAGAAACCAAACCGCGTACATACGTGCACACCACCACACACACATTGCAAGATACACGTATGTGCTCTCGAACGAGGATGCTTAAAATTTAACAGGGCACACTCTTTACCTGTTCTCTCTCTGTGATAATATCACAATACCGTTTGATACACTTTTCATGTGAGATAATCGTATCGTTCGGAGTTTGAAGTTCTCGCGATAATGCGAAAGAACGGCAACTAACTATATATAACAAGAAAACTAATTGTCGAATCAAAGTTGGATCGCGCACGGGAATTGAAGAATCAATTAGCGTAATTATATCACAATTTGTGAGACATTTGTGTTTAACGCACGAAGTATAATGAGATAAAAACGGTGTAATTGCGAAATTACAGTTTGTATTTTTTGATGGTCATTAACACATTTGAATAAATAATAAACAAAATTACACTTAATTTAAAATGTAACTGCAAACATATATATGTATAGGTATATATATATATTGTATACATTTTCCTACGTCGTGTGTTTAATTGCTCTCCATCTCTCGTTTTAATCGAATATCACAAAATTGATGAAAATAATTAATGAAATTGTCCTAAAACAAATACAACAACAACAAAATCGTCGCGCAAAAATCACTTTGGTGACAGAAATCGTTAATGTCACCGCAAGAATGATCTCAGAATCGATTAAGAATAGAAAACACAATGTGGCGAAAGAGAATAAAACAAAAACGGTTTGTAGAGTTTTCGATTCGAGCTAATTTCTCCCAGCAGATACAAACAAAAATTTGTGTTAATAGCGTCGAATAGTACTTGCGACGCAGGACGAAAATGAGGAGAAAACAGGAATAACTCGACGCTCGTCTCTGCGATCACGGAAGAGCGTCGCGCTCGGATATCAGTTAACGTTACAATTATTGATTAAATCCGGCGGACTTAAAATATATAGCTAACACCGTCTCGTAGCAGTCGCGCTGCTACCCCCTTGTATCGATTATCTCTCACGTAGCAGGTCCCGCCAATATCTGCGACACATCGTGAATTCGGGGGTTAAACCGCCGCTGCAACTCGACTCGATAAATCTCTCCCTAGCCCTTTTCCCCCCTTTCGTCCCTTCCTCGCCCGTTTACCCCTTTCGCGCTCGTTATTGCATTCTTCCGACGTGTGCGCGATTCATGTCCATTATCTTTCCCGTGTAAATAGATTCTGCAAGATAAAGTCTGATTTTCACGTTTTAAAAAGAAAGACTTTTTCCAAACACCTGATCTACACCCGAATAATTTGAACTTAATGTGTAAACTGCAAAGGAATGTTCTTTTCTCGATCAATGATCGCATTATCCTTTGCCGTTTGTTTCGCGACATAATTAATTATAATATAATTGTGTAATAATTTTTTGAGCAATTAAAGTTTCTTCATGCAAATAATTGTTGCATTTCTAATTTTTTGGATCTTGTTTATCGACATCCACGTCAACATTTCGGAACCTAGTGATGACAAATGTTCGCGCAACGAAAAGTGATTTTACGCGGCACAAAAATGAAAATGACAACAAACAGGTGCAAAGCAAAGATTACAGACGAATTTCAGAAACACGCAGTACGATCGTGCATACAAGCGCGCGCGTGGTGAGCGTGCGATGCGCACGGGAGATACGCGTTTTCTTCGCGTGTCGTCGTCTCACTGTCGTGTCAAGGACAACGAGGAACGGAGTCGGATGCTATGCACGGGCTTTTCACCGAAAATGAAATACAGAATGCATCTCGCGTCGCAATCGCCGACGTAATCGCGAATCTTTGGCACGTGGATACGCGTTTTTGAAAATTTATTTCGTCAGTTTTTAAAAAGCCTAAAACACTTTTTAAGAAAGAAACATTAGCGTATTGAGAAAAGATCAAGGTTAGAACCGCTAGACGAGACTAATATTACCAAGTTTGAATATTTTATTTACTTTATTCGCTGCGGTATGCAAAAATAATATCAAAATAATGAAAAACTTCGAGACCGTTATAGGAGCAAGTGGAAGTCTATGCAGAGCACAGAAGTTCAATTTAATCCGAACAAGCGACACGAGGACTTGAGAATATCCGATATACGGAGTGTCTCGAAATTATCGCCGCGGAGTTTAATGATTTAAATAAAATTTCCTAAAATCAATGTTATCATTCGTTTTGATTAATAATATGTGTGTGCTTTGATAAAAAAAATAGTCAAAATTTACTCTCCAAAGATAGATTTTTATTACGAAATAAAAATATATCGATCGTTTATTTTTCTGTAAGAGCTTTTGTATATTTTATTGTATCTTTTATACGATACTTTTTTGTAACAAAAATAAAACCGATATTTCTTGTGTATATTTTGCGTCGTCGTATTTTTCCTCTCAACGGGAAAGGATAAATTCACTTTTTCAAGACCAAGTCATATTCTGTCTTTTGGACACCCTGTATATGCGATCGGTTTGTGTCGCTGGCTGGCGGGCAGGCCGAAATTGCGCCGGGAGCGAATCCTGGGAGCAAGATACGCGGCTTCGGGTCGAGTAAGCACCTCGACGGAGGAGCACCAATCACGGGCGCGAGCATCGTTGCGTGCCGGCACGTCCCGCTTGACGGAGCGGGGCGAAAAGGGAGGCAAAAACGGCGAAATGACGAGGAGAGCCATCCTTCGCGACCGCGGATCTCTCGTCGGCCGACCGGCGGCGTGTTTTCGCACGCGCGCAGACAGGTACCTCTACCTACCTGGAGAGGAGAGAGCACGACAGCAGGACGCAAATATTCAATCACCCGGTTCAAACAGTGGCAGGTCCGCGGTGGGAATGAAAAAGAGAGAAACAGAGAGAGAGAGAGAGAGAGAAGAATGCACGAGCGACAAACAATCGCCGTGAAAAAGCGAAATTGGTTCCTTCTTCGATCTCTCGAATTCTCATCCGCGGAAGACTGTGTTCGTTTATAAATGCTTCGCCGAATCGAGAACACTGCATCGACAAATCTAATATTTATTTCATCTCCTCTGTATATCCTATATTTCTCAAGTCACAAAACATCAAATCACAAATCGACGAGAACTTTGCGAGAGTTGCAACAATTTTTTGATTGGATTTGAGTACTAATGGAAAATTTCTCAAATTTGTTTTATATAATGATTTTAATTTCGATCAAATATCTTTGTTCACACGCGAGCGATTTTATTTGACAAAACAATGATCAACTGATTTTTTTTTTTTTCGGTAGGATCAAAAGTGCTTCAATCAAAGACTTGAGGAGGGTGACGGCAAACTTGTCGACGCTCTCGTGTATTCGACGGCTAGCAATTTGGTGTGCAGGCCGCTTTCGTCGGCGAGAGGAAGATTTAAATTTGGCTCGCACTCAAAACACACACGCGTCGGCGGTGGTGCTGTAAGTTCGACGTCCGGCGGCAGCGTCTCACGCGCGCGCGATCCAAATAGCCGGCCGTCGAAAGCATCCCCTTTCGTTCCGCGCGAAGGACGGCGAAAATAATCTCGTCCACGGGCGAGTTTCCGATAAATCGCGCGAGCGCATAAGCGTTTACTTTCAGACACTTATACGTGGATCTACGAGCGCGAAACGAAAAGAAGGTGATCGAAGCGATTCTACCGATTGAATTATTCTCATTACAGAAACAGCCGCACTTTATACACGGCAACATCAAATTAAGGATCATTACAGATATCAAGGACACAAAACAGCCCGGTCTGCTCGTTATACTTCGCGGTATTGAAAAATCTTTGGGCGATTCTTCAGGATATATCAGCAAACGCGGAGTTTTGCCAACAAAAATATTTTACTACTGCAGAACGCGTTTTACATGTGTACGTTTTGAATGTGTGTGTGTGTAACTTCGACGAGAATTCATTGAACTCTTAACAGGTCGAATGTGCATTAATATGTATTAGAACTCTGTAACAATGTGAGTCTACATGTACCTGTACACACACAATCATTAATTCAAACAAATGCAACGTATCGCTCCCAATTGTATTTTATATTTGTGTTTAACAAATATAAAGCAGATCTTTTTTTTATACATTTCACATCGTTTCTTCTCTTTTTATATATTACGTATATATTTTATTTGTCAAATAGACTTGTATTGATCATAATTAAATTAACAAAAAACACACTAGCAATAAATTATGTTTTTAAAATGACAGATCACTTGTTCGAGATTCAAACAGATATTGTATATATTTCGTACAAGCGCGTGTCAACTTCTTTTGAATGAATGAATACAAAATGCGTTTGTGTAGTTCAATTTTCCAAACTGTCCAATACGATACGTGTCACGAATGATCTCGAATGCAATTCAAAATATAACAAAACTGCATTAGCAGTTAATGTTTTAATAGTTATTGATTCGGAAGTGACACAAAACTAATTTACGCAATGAAATGGATTGCATGTGAATTAAATTGTGACTCGCGCGCGAAAAATCAAAACGATTAAATACACGCGAGGAAATATACACGCACATCCCAAATGTTATTATAGAAATATTTTACAGAAGGAACATAAATGTAGAAGAGCGGTAACATAATTAACCCACGACAAGCGTCCATCAATTTTATTGAATTACTACATTTGATTAAAAAATCGTACGATTGCTTTTAGTTAAAAAAAAAAAGTTGCAATTTCTTAGTAAAATTAGAATGTTCTCACTCTAATCCGTTATTTCTATTATATTCGTGTGACCAGATATATATATATAGCTTGTAAAAGATATATAGCTTGCATTCTTAATTACTCGTGGCAAGCTTTGTTCTCCCGTTAGTCACAACAAAGCTGTACTATCCAATTATCTGTAACCCCAAACACACACACACACATACACATGTAGCTTCCGACAATTCGAAAAATATATAGGACGAAGACGTGAAGTTTCCCAAAACATGTGTAACCAATGCAAACTCAATGCACCTTTTTCTATCTTCAAAATCACACCGTGATGCAAACATGTGTATGTTGCTGCTGTGTGACATGAAGCTGTTTGAAAAGAATCGAACGATCGAGAAAATGAATCAGAAGTTACAAACCTTTTACCTTATTATTACTAGCGTGACAGTGTCGACAGCGTTCGCGCGCCTTTATCTTATCCGCGTCGTCGATGAACTGATGAATTTTTGTCGCACGAAAATTCGGATCACTCAATCACGCACAGACAGACGGACGTACACACGCGAACATCGGCGAAATGTACACACGAGGACAAGATTTGTTTTTTTCTAAGGCATGCACACGTCTCGCGACGATAAGGCCGGCGCGGCGGACGAATGCACGGACGGCGCGCGATATCACGAGACTCCGCGCGTGCCGGCCGGTCGACCCTGCGTATCGGAGCGGGCATTTCAAACGCGCGCGGCGCGCGCATCGCCGCGAAGAGCGCGCGCGAGGTGAACCGTCGACGAAGCTCACTGTCCGATAGGTAAAACAGAACGGTGAATAAATAACCTTCTGAATTACTAACAAAACACACACTGAAAATGTGTATTTAATAAAAAAAAAAAACAATAAACAAAAGATGTTAAACACTGGATAAACAGAGATAGAAAACAAGAAAGTTAAGTCGGGACAACGTGTATTACCTTCGCCGCAAACGGCAGTCGGTAATGTTTATCCACATTGGGTAAAACCATACAGCAAAGGATAAGTCAGACGAAATTTATCTGGTCGGTAAGACATTGAATGTCGATAATACGCACATGTGACAAACAATAAATTATAGTTAAAGAATTATCAACATGTGTGTCAAAAATGCAAGTTTGTGCGTTGTCTCTCTTAGCCTTTTAGTTGAAGTTATTTGAAAAACATTTAAAAAGAAATTCTATTTTAGAAAAGATCTCGACAAGTTTTAGCCACATATGAGCAGATGGCAGTATTAAAAAAAGAGCGAAAGCCGAATTTTTCAATGAAAAAATACTTTTGATCGAATTTTACGTAAAAATAAACAATAAAAAAATAGCGTAGAAAATTATTCTCAAAACATACGATGTGTATTATATTCAATGAAATGTGTACTGTGTATGAAACTCACTTATAAAATATTTATTACACCACCAAATTCGGCGATGTTGTTTTTAGATCTTTCAAAATGAGACAGGCGAGTGATAATAAAACTTGCACGAGCTCTGAACCGTTATCGATTTGACGAAAGATCTTGCAATAATACGAATAATGTGCAACTCACATTGCGTCGTAATAACACACGTAAGTGATAAGATAAAACGATCGCGTTATTTAATATCGTGATACATAACGAGATTTAAACATTTTGTGACTTTCGGATTTCGGAAAAAAATGGTCGATCGGCAATTTTATTTTACATTTAATTTTTCATATGTTTGTTTTATTTATTTCCTGACTAAAATAATATAAAAATTTTATTGACTTTCTCTTTCTCTTTTTCTCTCTCTTTCTCTCGATGACATTTTGAAGTGTTTATATGTCGAGGGAGAAATTGCTGCTCGCGACGTCATTGATTCACGACGATCACGGCGAAAGATCGACCTTATTCTCGCGCACTCACCTGAAGCTCCGCTTGCGAGACGTCGATCTCGCCGCGGTAGACGAACTCGATGATGAACTTGAGGTCGTTGAAGCACACGTCCTGCGGCATGATAATTGTCGGATGTTTACAAGGATTTGACAGCAGCAAATTTTGAAAGTAAGAACTGCAGGCCGACAGCACCACCTGTGAACACACACAAATAAAACCGTTGTATAATTATCGATATCTTTTATTACGTCGCAATTAATCTTTAGGCGTAAATTTATCAGGTGTTTTGCCGCTGTTGTTCTTTATATGATTTTGTCTCACTTCTTAGATACACTGTTAAAAAGAAATTTCTGTTTTGAATATTTTAATATTTATAGCATTATTTCTCTGATTTTGAATATTTAAAAATCAATATTAACACTTCTCAATAACCATCGGAATATCATAAAATTTAAACGATCGAGACAAAAAAGAGGAATAAAAAACATTCAGGAAAGAAATAAAACAAGACAAAACAATATAAAGAGTAAAAAATAAAAAATACTTTTCTTAAGTATAAATTTTATTATCAAACTTGCTTGAAAATTCTCTCTAATTATAAGTTCATAATATTAATAATACTGCTCAATATTGCAAAAATAGAAAATTCCCTGTTTATAAAAAAAAAAAAAAATAATATAAACACACTTAGTTTCACATTTCTCTCATACCGTGAAAAATAATGTGGTATAGACATTCTAATTCATCGTTTTGCTTTAGACAAAAACCTAACACGTTCGATCTCGCGCGCGATCGCTCACTTACTCACTCTCTCTCTCTCTCTTTCTCTTTCTCTCACACATTTTCTTATTCTCTCCGTGCGTCTTACATATTCCGTACCTACCTTATGCGCTTTCAAGGAGGCCTCGTTGCATGCTAGGGTGACATCGACGAAGGCCTCATTCTGCAGGAGCTGGTGGAACACCGACGTCATGTTTGACTGGTAGTTGTTCCAGCGCAGGCAGTAATGCTGCCCGGCCATGCCGCCACTGCAACAAAAGAAAACGAAAAAGATCGATCTGAGTGTTTTTTTTTCCAAGCGCGACTTTCCCTCGGCAAGATGCATCGAAAAATTATTGTCGACAACAGACGAAGACGACCCCAAGAAACGAAGAGCCGAAGGCTCCCCTCCTCCTCTGTCACGCTTTTCCACGATCGTCATCTCTGTCGTGTACCCTTTCCCCCGCCGCGGAAGAGATCGATCCGCGGAGAAGCGGGATAGTACCTGTAGTGCACGCCCCAATAACGATCTGTCTCCATGAAATATTGGGTTTCTTTTTCCGCCACGGTCGCCAGGAGAAGATATCTCTCCAAGAAGAGGTTTTACGCGCACGAACGGAAAAGATGCGCGCGCGCGAGAAGGAAGGAGAGATGCCGAGGACAGATAGGATAAGAAAAGATGGAGATGGTAGGTAAGGTTTTCTGTACGAAATGTGTGTGCGGAAACGAGCACGAGAAAGAAAGATGAAAGAAGTTGGGAGGAGAAAATACGAGAGAGGAAAAGGTGGATCTTGCTTAGGGTGAAACGACGACGTGCAAGGATGAAAAGGAAACGACGAAGGGACTGAAAGAAACGGGAAGAAGAAAACGAGCCGCTTGCGGCTCACTATACGCGACAGGGAGACACGTTATTTCCGGAAACCCGGCCGCACAAGAAACATGGGAAGAACACTTTTTCGCGGAAGGAGACGATGTGTAAAATAACGGACGAACGGAGAGAACGTATCCGCGAATCGGCACACACCGCGAACATAAGCGACGAACAACAAAAACGCGTACACGGGCGTTGGTCTGTCTCCGTCCGCGACATTCACCTGTTCCGTGGACCGTGCTTTATCTGCCTCTATCTATGTGACTCTTTATACGGGCCATTCCGCCCGTTATCTGTCCGTAGGAACACGGCTTTTATCAGTTGCTTAGACGTGCGCCGATAACGGAGAAACTTAAGCTCGCGCTTGCTGCTTCTCATCGCGCGTTTTGCCGCCTTCTCTCTCTCTCTCTCTCTCTCTCTCTCTTTTTCTTTCTCTCTCTCTCTCTCTCTCTTTTTCTTTCTTTCTCTCTCTCTCTCTCGTTCTTTTCTGACTCTTTTTCTTCGTCTTCCTCCTCCTCCTCCTCTCGCTGTTACTTGCGCTTGTTTCGACGCTCGTCGTTGCCTTTCATCCACTCGCTCGCGCGCGAACTCAAAGAGCGCCTAGAAAATTCTTCGTGATACTTCACTTCTTGTTATCTTCGCTATCCAATACGACGCAGGACTTTGTCGATATCGCCGTTATTGTTATTTACGAACTTCATAAGAAAATGTCAAATAAAAAAATTCGCTCCCTCTCTTTAAAGATGCTTGATTATCTGTAGAATTGCTATTATGATGAATTTTGTTTACGCTCGGCCATATTTTTAATTTATGTAATTCTTTAGTCTCTCACACTTTTCGACTATTTCAATTCTCAAATCTCAACTCGCGATTGCGATAAAAAGCGACAAAAAACTTGTCGATCAAAAATTTTCACATTTCGATGCTAATTTATTTTACAAAACGCTACATATACACACTTGACTTTATATTCAAAATAAAACTTGATACAAAGCGTCAGATGTAAATATAATTTTTATTTTATTTACGTTTTCTCTCTTGACTCTTTGTCTTCTCCAAACTCCGTTCCCTTCGCTTCTGTCCGCCCCTCATCACCCCTTTCGCGACACGTTTCGTACCATCTGCCGTTTACCCGGCTATCCTTTGAGGGCCCTCGATATGGACGCACCTGCGAGAGCACGCAGGTAACGCACGCCTGTGTGAATGTACGCAAACGCACCTGACGCATTTACTTGGCTTTTGCCTGCATTTACACAGTGCGTATGCCGTTTCGCCCGTGTTATCGATTATTTCAGAAAATTGCAAACTGTTTGAATCGTTGTCGAATTACTCGAGAAAAACCATCTCGCGTTCTCGGACACATCGTCGTTAGCTTTTTGAAAAGCTCGTTTCTAAATAGAACGGACGGAAACTTAGAGTCTGATTGTGTAGCGGTCACTTCTTTGCCGCTTTACCAGTTTCAAAACTCGGAGAAACTAGGATTCGTTTGAAATCTATCGTGAAATCGAAGCGTTTCGGATTGCCTTATACTCGCGCCGAGTTTATGCGTGCGTGTCGCGCAGCACATATAGACACGCGAGTCGCGTAACAGGTATGTGCGCACGTTGATATCGCGAAATTGGGTTACCTGGCGAGCCGAGTGCGAAGACGCGCTGATAAAATTCGTGATAACACGAAGAAGGAACGACGATAATCGATCGTCGGTGTTTCTCGACGCTTTCTTTGTTTTTCCTTCTTTGATTTATCTAATCCGTCGTGTCGCAATCGCGCACGATCAATCTTTGTAATTGTGTAAAGTAAAAAAAAAAGCCGCAGTAACGCTGCCAAGACGATAATAACACAGTTTGCACACTCTTGAATTTCGAACTCTTTGTTTTCAATACATCGCAGTGGGAAAGATAACTTTAAAGGAAGGATGGACGATGACGTTTTTAAACATATATTTCGGCGTCTCTTTGCATCCTTCAAGCGCGACAGCTGCACCTCTCAACTCTCCGGACTTGGAGTCATTTTTGACCTCACGAGTTGACCCTTCAATTAGTCACGTTAAAAAGTAAAAAAAGAAAAAGGTTTTTTGTAAAAAGGAGAACTCGTAGTGAGTTAATAACGATCCTAAAGTTTGCTGCCGAAGAGGTAATAATTGCGTAGAGATGGTTTTTTTTTTTTTTTTTTTTTTTTAAGTGAAACCAAACACGATCAGAAGTCAAATGTGTTCTTAGTAAAGTACGAAGCAACATTTTAAATTTTCTTTCGTTTGGAGCACTCAAAAAATACAAATTGAATATAACAAAATAAGAGAATAGTAAAAACAAAAACAGAAATGAGTTTACGAAAACACACAAAGAAACTTTGCTTTTTACAGTATTCTTATCCGAAAAAACAACAACAATTCCATCACTCGCGATAACGAGCTTTATGATAAATATTTGATGATGTTACGCCACTGTATTCAAGACGAAATAATTCGTACACAAACGAATAATCGAAATAAAGCTCTGGTTTTTTTGCGTTTCACGTTTTCATTGCGCGCCGCGAAAAAGAGAGTGGATTTTCACCGTATTTCACCGTCTACGCGTCTGCGGTCTACGGCCTTCTACGTGATGGAATAATTCTCGCGAGCAAATCGGAAGATCCATCGGCGTTCCAATTCGCGTAATGTAAAAAAATAAAAAACCTCTCTCACCATTTCGCTATTATCGTTTGCTCCATATTTCACCGTGTGTTTTCTTCTAAACGCCGCTTCGAATTATTCCGCATTCCGCTGTGTTATCCGCGACGGAATAATAATTCGCGCGAGCGAACACAGCCGGAAAGATCGAGCGCGATCCGATCGCGCGGCACAACGTAAAAGTGGCTCACCTAGTTTTCAGGAACATTGTTTAAGCTCCTGCTACACGTACGACACGGCCAGCCGCGTTGATTTGAGGAGGATAATTGAGTGAAAGAAGGAAGACGCGCAATTAAAGCGACCGGCGAGAGAGAAAGAGAGAGAAAAAGAGAGAGATAGATAGAGAGAGAGAAAACCGGGAGAAAACCGGATGTAACGTGCGACGTGAAGAAACGGAGTGAGACGGGATAGCCGGCGAGATGATTTTCACGCAGTGAAGAACGAACGAAGTTTACGACTACGCATTTATAAACAAAATAAGAACAAAATCGATGATTGTACAATTGAAGGTCACTCTTATTTAATTCACATATATTATAAATATTTGTATCAATTTTAATTTTTCGAGAGATAGAATGTTAAAAGTTTCAAATAATTGCAAAAAATCTTTTTTGCAGACTGTAATTGCAAAACTACACATTCACACAAAACGTACAGTAAAACAATTATATTTTATATTAGAATTCAAGAACGCGTGAGGTTTATGTAAGATTCGACGCAGATGTCGGTGCGAAATACTTTTTTTTTTCTTTCATTCATACCGACATCTGCGTCGACTCTCGTGCAAGCCTCCTTCTTGAATTCTTGACTTTTACATTTTTTTCAAGAGTCGTTTAAGTATTTGTATAATTTTAAAAGATTTTTTATTATTATATATATTCTTTAAATTCTCTTTTGTAAGAAAATCGTCCTCGTCGGTTAACCATTGCAGAACAAACAGAGCATAATAAATGTGATCAAATGAGTTATTATCCTAATTCTTAGAGCTTGAAAGTAGGTCTCGAAACACAAAAAGCACGGAATATTAGCACGGAACGATTTTCGAATTATACGGGCGTTAACTCGGAATATATTGGGACGTTTTCGATATTGGAAACTACAGATGCGGTGCGGCAACGACCGATCGCATCTATCGATACGCTTTCTCAATGTCGCTGTACCTTCGGTCGGCGCGATGCGATGCGCGAGCGAGCTAGGCTCTAAAACGTTTTTCCCCCGGTTTCTCCGGGGAGTTATACGGAGCTGGGCGGCGAGCGATTTTCCTGTCACTTTCACTAAAACCCACGAAGAAGCTTGCCAACGGCGAGATATCGAAGAAGCGCGAACGACAACGGCGCGCACGATGAACAACAAACGTTCGAAAAATCGTCAGAGAGATCGCCAATTCGCGGGGAAAGACGCGAGATCGCGAAAAACTGTAGCTCGACGAGTTTCGTCGATTCGAAACAAAATGATAAGAGGAAATCTTTCGACGCATTCTCTTCTCGATGCGAAAACGGCGAGAGAAGGAACGATAATAAAAACGATGGTCCTCAACTCGCACGCTAATCTTTCAGCGCGCGTTAGAAAGCCGCCACTTTCCTGAGGAACGCTAAACGGATGCGGGAGAGCGTATTAGGCGCGAAGGAGAGATTTTAGTCTCTCGAATAAAACATCTGAAAAAAAACACCATTACGTACGATAATAAATTTGAATAATTTAACACACAATCCCCTAATATAAATCCTAATATAAGTATATTCCTACAAGGTATCAATATCAACGGCACAACATTTGAACACAAGTAGCAAATATATATCATACAATATTTTTCCACAAATAAAGAACAACTACAACCGATGGAAAATCTACACGGAGTAATAAAAAGTAATAAGAATAAAAGCAGTTGTTATAAAAAATAAATGGAGAAAAAGCGACAAAACGTGAAAAAAATATCAAGAAGAAAAATCAAAAAAGCGAAGCATTAGCAACCGGTTTTCATCCCTTGCGTCCGTGGTTTCTTTCGTAGTCCCGAGAAAGCGCGGGTTTTTCTCCCGTTGCACGGTGAAGAGAGAAAGAGAGAGAGGAAAGACCGTCCTTCCATCTTCCCTCCCGCGATTCATCTCAATTTTTCTTCGAGCTTTTTGTGTCCAATTTCACCTCGCCTCCCTGTCATGCCACATCCTCTTTCTTTTTCCCCGTCTGTGCCTCCGCCATTCGCGGAGTAGACGAGCTCGCTCTTCGTGCGCTTCATCCCCCCTCGTCCTTTTTCCCGCTCAATTCTACCCTGGCCTCTCTTTCTTTCTCTCTCCTCGTTTCTTCGCTCTTCTCATCCATTTCACGACCGTCGTTCCGTCTCCCTCGCCGTTCTTCGTCTTCCTTTTTCTTGTCTCTCGGTCGTTTCATCGCTTCTTCCTCGACCCTCCGCACTCGTCCCCTTCCGCCGCCTTCACCCCGGGCTTTCTCTCTTTCTCTCACCGCGTACGTTGCTTCTATTTGCTCGTTCTCTTTTACCCCCACGCCTAAGACGCTATTTTCTCGTGGCCCCTTCACTTCCCAGCTATATGCCACCTTTCTTTCTTTCTTTCTCTCTTTCTCTCTTCCCCCCTCCCTCCTCTCCCTCTTTTTCTCTTTCTCTCACACATACACACACTTCCTTGTTCTTTTTCCTCACCCTAACGACAGGGAGAAAGACAACCTCCCCTTTTCTCTCGTTCTTCTCTGTATCTCCGTCCTGGAAGCTCTATCTCTTTCTCTTCTCCTCCAACTTTTTCTCTCCCTCGCTATATCCATCCATATCTTTCCGTTCCGTTCTCTCCCCGGCCGTCTCTCTTTTCACCATCCCTCCTTCTCCTCCTTGCTGCGTCGGTTCTTTCTCCGCGGAGAGCGCCTTTTACGTTTTTCCAGCGTTATCGACGCGTCTCGCCTCCTCGCCTCTTCCCGGACTTTTCCCTTTCGCGGCCACCGTCCTCGAGACTACTACGACGACGACGACGACGACCAACCAGCTCTTTCTTCGGGAAAACGCAAGCGGAAACGACCGCCGTCGCTCCCCTCTTTCTCTCTCTCCCTCCTATCATTTCCAGATCTCCCCAGTGCCGTTTCCAGGCAGAAAGACTGGAATCTTCCACAAGACTTTCCTCCATTCTCTTCTTTTGCTGTGTAGTTTCCTCCTGCCCCTTCTCTTCCTCCAACTTCTTTTCTAGCTTCGCCGAGAGATGCGGATGATAAAGAGAACTAATAAAATCTGCATGACGACTAGCGGATTTTGCATAAAGCACTGGTAGGTACCGTCCCCGCGCCGATCTCTTTGCTGTTATGATAACCCGGAATTTCACAGGAGATGTATAAATGTCAATTTGATTCGACCGCGAGGATCGAGATGCATTCTCTCGCCACGGAAGGGGGGAAAAGAGAAAGAGAGAGAGAGAAAGAGAGAAAGTACTTTCGTAGAATTATCTTTCGAGACGACGTACGCAAATAGAATCCGACTCGCGAGTCTTTATCTTTCGAGTGTAGCCCGGTAAAAATTCTTGAATAAAAAAAAAAGGGATAAAGCGCGACACGACCAGGTCAGGCTTTTTTCGCCAAGTATTATGCTTCTGAGGGAACAGGAGAAAAGACACATTTGAGATTAGAAACGTCATGCGTGTAGCTTTTATCGCGTCTCTTTCTGCGAGATTTCGGCCGCATAAAATGTGCGAAACCACCATAGCGAAAAGAATACCGCGCCTTTGTCTGTAGTCTTTGTGTTTCCTATTAAATATTTCCATCTGACAGAATAACAGACATATTGCTTCTTTTCTTTCGCGCCGTAAAAGATCGAATAGAGTCGCGCGTTACGCAAGAGTTTCGCATTTCGCAAGATATGAATAGCGCGATATATCAGAATTTTTACTGCATTTTAAAAAGTTACGCGCGCGCCGGCGTATATATTCATTAGTTTTATTACACAAAAAAAAAAAAAAAATAAAAGAAAAAAAACACCATATTCCCCTACGTAACTTCACTTCTGTTTTTGCTGTAATCTTCACTCGTACTTCTTTGACACACGATTTTCGACATTAAAATTATTTCGAGCTCACATTCAGTCAAGATTTATTTTTATTTAATATTTAGATTAAGATGTATTTTTATTCAATATTTATTTTATATTTATACATATGTAATAATTATTTCTTTACTAAAAGTCCCAATGTCCGGCCATTGGTGCTTATCTGGTTATTGGAACATGTTTTATCTTACATAACTGTAAGATAAACTGTAAGATAAAACTGTGAGATAAATATTGAGATTAACAAATATACAAATTCGCGTAAAGACAAATAATCAAATCGACTCGTAAGTGACCCTGAAAGATACGAGAGGGAAGAACTTCAGTGGCACGTTTTCCCCGAGAAGAGTTGATGAACGTTCCCGATCGATAATACAACAGACAGAAATTTATGGACTCACACGAGCGCAATTATTTTCTGGTACTCGGTTTCCGATCGATTCCCTTCTTCGACGTCGAGAACGAGCGGGATAGACGCGTGGTCTATTTTTATCTCGGAAGGGAGAAAACGAAGGGAGGAAAGGACAAAGATGGGAAGAGAACGAAAGACAAGGGTAAGAGTTGCCGTTTAAATAAAGCGTAGAAGCGGTAAAACAGAAGAGAGGAAAAAGCGAAAGAAAGAAAGAATGAACGCAACAAACTCCCTGATTTGCGTCTGCGACGAGATGAACTCGTTCTGTAAGGATTTTCAATACCATTTTTTTCCTTGGACTTCATTTATGTATTTTCCACGGTGCAAAGCCCAAGTCGATGTTTATACTAAATACGCGATACTCGGGGAAAAAAAAAATATCTGCATTGCGGATCTCGATGAGGGCAACTCGAGCTCTCTGTACGTTTCTTAAAGACCTGAGTTAAAATTTGGCACGCGGTCGACACTCATTCGGGTAAATGCTCCTTTCTTGCTGACTGTTATCTGAGCCGGCGTATTACATAAAGAAATCCGATTTATCCAAAAATGGAAATTTCTCTCCGACCTGAATTTTTATACTGTTATATATCCATTTATACGGATACATCTGTTTGTTGTATTAAATTTAATTTGCAACATTGTGCGCGCGAAAATGAAAATTTAAATTTTCTGTTGTCCGAGTTACAAACATATTTTTTTATGAAAAAAATCTTGTCGCTTATCTATTACGATTTTTATTTTTTGCATTTTTTGCTATCATGCCCAGCAAAATAAAAATATAAGCATTTAAATGACTTTGAATGAAGGAACCAATGTTGAGGTCACGATATTCGGGTTTCTTTTCTAAGAAAATATATTTCTCTTCGAAAAAAAACGTGCACATCAAGTGCAAAAGTAGCAGGAGTCGGTTGTGACAACGCGCGATATGTTTTTGAGTACAATGTAAAAAGCGTTCTCATACGCATGGTGGATTTGCGTCAATGATCTTCCCACGTCCTCCACACACAGTTGCGAGCGCTCGTTTCTTTTCGCAAAACAGATCATTTTTTTTCGAAGTTGTTGCATTTTTCTGCAATATTTCAGTCATAAATCCTCGATCTTCGACCTTCTTGGCGTAATGCTCCACATTCTACTCTTAAGTTGTAATTCAATCACCGTTAACTCTCAACTCTCAACTTTTTAATTGTCAGCACTCAGCTTCCTATTCTTGACATTTAACTTTTCAATTCTCGAGTCTTTCAGTTTTAAAGTAATAATTTTTTTACATTTTTCATATACATACATATCACATTATATATTTCCTCATAATGAACTATTTATTAACATTAGTGACAATACTAACGTCGTTAGGTAACCAAATATACTGTTTACACACACGAATGTATAAGGTACGTTGACGCGAGAACGTCCCTTTGCTTTGTGTCTCATGTTCCTACATAAATTTTTCGTTCTGTTCTAGTCCAGGATCAAACAGGACAAAAACCGAAATGAAAACCGACAAAAAATATCTGAAAAATGTGGCGCTTTTCCCTACGACTTATCAGCGTAACAAGCACTGATGACCAGCAGGCCTCGTTTCCTGGTCCTAATTTCCGTCCTGCCTGTATACCGTAAGACATAACAGTACCGCATTCCGAATGCCCTTCGTTTCTTCGTTTCTCTCCGTTCACCTTTCTGAGAGCGACTCTCGGCCGCTCACCTGTTTCTTCGCCCTCGCCGGTTCAAAGAGTCCGCATTACTCGTACAGGATGTTCCAGAAAATCGATATCTAATGATAACGAGACGGGAGCGGTTTACGTCGTCAGATATTGGTATCTCCCCCAACATTAAAGTCCCATAATTCTGAGAGTTCAGATTTTTTAATCTCAAATTTGAAACCGTTAATGAGCGGAATCTGTTTGTAAACTTCAGGCTAATATTCGCGTAATCCGATTCTATATTCAATATTGTCTCAAGCTTATCAAATCCTGTACAGACCTAAGTCTCTTCGAAATAAAGCGGGAACTCTAATCATATCTATGGAATTTCAATGTCGGGGTACAAACTTCACACGCGTAGAAGTAGGTAGATAGACACTAATGTTACAGATGTTTTAAGCTGCTCTATTTTTGATATAAATGTTTTATATTAACATTTTGCGAATATATTTTCGATGTTGTCACTATCGACATTCTGATTTGTGTTCGCGTCAATTCTTTTCCGGTTGTTATTATAATACGTTACCATGCCTACACAGAGATAAAAATAGAAAAGGTCGTGTTACTGCTATTTCACGTATTTTTTCTCTCTCTATGGTGTAAGCTCGTTCCTAGCCCTTCCCGGTTTCTGCGCACGCCTGCACCTTTGAAGGGAAGGAAAGGAGAAGCGAAAGGAACGATACGAGAGACGGGGAGACGTTCTCTTCTCGAGATGGAAAAGGAGCAGACGCAGCCGGAACCGTCAATTTCACCAAGCGAGGAGAACGGCAAGAGAGAGATCCGCGACACACGTAGAGAGAAGCAAGAAAGGAGAAAGGAAACTAGGTGTTTGTGCTCTACGCTGCGCAATTAAACCTGGGAATACCCGACACCAGGAAAGAACCGACGTCGAACAATTTTTAATTGCGATCAGAAACACACAGCGCGAAAAAAACCATTGTGTGCATTTTATTATAACTTCATATATCTTTCTTGCTTGTATCTTTGATCGATATACTTGTAAAAGCTATCTCTTTCAGATAACATTTCTGCGCTAAGATTGTTTCTTTTATAGTGTTCTTTTTACCTGAGTCTGCATGTCTTTCAATGTTCTATAATTAAATAATAATATTTGTTTTTGTCTTGTAAAAATGATTCTTCTTTAATTTTATAATAATTGAAAGCTAAAACTAAATAACTAAATGGATCAACATGATTCTTCGACTGATCGGTTTTTCTCTCTCAAAGTCAATAGACGTAAATTAAAATCGTAGTTGCTCTCGAGAACGCGAGACCTCGTCCTCGATGCCGTCACTAGCGAGTCAAATGTGGTCAATCAAATGACGTGGACGAACAGAGTATGGATAGAATACGTAGAAAGAGAGAGAGAGAGAGAGAGAGAGAGAGAG
>NW_018020756.1:288498-345903 GCF_002006095.1 Pseudomyrmex gracilis
TACCACGAAAGTCATTAAAAGACTCATTCCGAATTTCAGCAGGAATCGAATTCCAAACATCTACCGAAACACATCTAAAAGAGCGCCTGAAAAGTTCAGTTCGAGACAGTGGAAGAACAAGTGCCTCCCTGTCCGCTCTGGTATCACGAGTGATANTGTCCTGCCGAAATACGAATGTGTCATATAATACCCGCGGACGGCGAGTTTCCAATAATTTATATAAAAGGCATCCAAGAAAAAAAGATCTTCTGGATGCAATCTTTAACCATTTCAATTTCTCATAATAAGGTGATATATGTTCGTACCATTTTACATCAAAAATAAACCTAATACACGTGTTCAGTGAACGTTGTAAGCGAAGGTTACATTCTCCTGAAATATCAGTGAGCAAGGTGCAACAGTAGTCGAAGTAAGGAATAAGCAAAGACGATACGAGTTTAGTTCGTAGCTCAGTCGATAACAAACACTTAAATGTTTTAAGTTGATGGAGGGAAGAATTAACGCGCGATACTGTTCGGACGACATGATCTTCCCATGAGAGTGTACTGGTAATTGTTACACCAAGATAAACAATGGAATCTCTATAAGGGATCTCCTCTCCATCAACCACGGCCCGAGGCAAGCAATCATGAACGAAGCCACCAATATATCTCCTGGTACCAGAAATCATTGCCGATGTTTTACTTGCATTTAACTTGAGTTTATTTCTAGTTGCCCACTCGATCACATTGCAAATATCTAAGTTAACCTTAGCAATGGCCTCATGGAAAAGGGCTGGCTTAGTATGGATGTAAATAAGTAGATCATCCGCATAGTAATTGTATTTACAAAATTGTAAATTCCTGCCACAGTCAGAGACATATAAGGTAAAAAGCAGGGGGCCAAGAACAGAGCCCTGAGGAACACCGCACCGAACAGACAGTTCATTTGAATAGTCTCCTTCTATTGGATCTCTGACCACCTGCGTTCTACCAAAGAGATAAGAGCAAATCCATTTAAGGACAGTACATGAAAAATTAAGTTTTCTAAGTTTGTCAATTAGAATGCAATGGTTTACGCAGTCAAAGGCCCTTGAGAAGTCAAAAGATACGGTTATAGTCACTTGTCTCAAGTCAGCCGCGTGCCTCATGTCATCAATAACTCTAATAAGAGCAGTCTGTGTAGAATAATTCCTCCTATACGCATTCTGGAAAGGATCAAGAAGATTATTAGAGAGAGAGAGAGAAAGAGAGAGAGCGGATACTTCTTTATATCAACACGTCCTTCGTATCGATTTTTATGTTGCGGCTTATACAATACAGAAAGAAAATCTATTTCCCTTCTTTGGTATATTTTCATTTCTTTTTTTTTATTTTAACATATTGTTCGAATAGATTTATCTGTTTGCCGGATCGTAGATTTTAATTATCTCGATATTTATTTCAACAATACGTAATAAAAAAACAACATAGAAATAAGATCTTTTTCTCTCTCTCTCTCTCTCTCTCTTATTACTTCATATAAAGTCTAAAAATGATACATACAGATTCATTAATTATATTAATAAATTACGTTTTAACCGCATCGACACTCGAATCTCGATAATGTGAGACCTTCATTTTCCCGTTCTCACCGGCGAGAGCTCCACGCTCTCTTTTCGTCCAGCCGGCGGAGCGGGATAAACGAGGGTTTCTCTGGAAGCCACCCACGTGATCACGAGCGGGGGATTGCGACCCCACGGAGGGTGAGCGCGATCTCGCTCAAGGTCGCACGTGGACCGCTGCGAGCGGTATCTCGGCTCGGCGCTAGGCTCAACGTTTTTCTTTTTTCTCTCATATTCGTCGAACACAACCGCGGAAGTTGCGCGCGAGAAAGAATCCCTCCTCCGCTCTCGTTCTCTCTTTCTCCCTCTCTACGTATCTCTCGTTTCCCCGCTTTTTCTGCGTCGCAATTTACGACTCGTGAAACGTTCCTCTCTCGTCGAGCGCCCTCTCCTTCTTCTCTGCGGAGAAATCGAATGCGCTATTTCGCCTCTAGGAATTACCGATGCGTCTTTGTGAGGCCCCCTTTTCCTTCGAAGAAAGGAGAACCGAAAGGAAGCTTCTCTCGAGAGAGTAGAGAAAGGAGCAACGAAATGATGAGGACGGCGGCGTCGACAGATCGAAGCCCAAAGTAACGTTCGGACGGAAGAAACAAAGAAGGAAAAGCCGGGAAAAGAGAAGAGAGAGAAAGAGGGTGGCAAATACGGAGAGAAGAGTCCGTTCTTTTGTGCGCACACGGCGAGAAGGAGCGAAGGGATGAAAGCGGAGGACGAAAAAGAGCTGAAGGGGGGAGGGACAGATGGCCCTTTCAGACAATGAGAAACTCCGGAGAGATAAGGGCGGCGCGCGAGCGAGAATGTGAAGGGGAGCGAAGAGAAGGGAAAGGAAAAAGAGTATCGAAAAAGAGAGCGGGAGGAAGAGGGAGAGGAGAGCGAAAGGAAGATAGGAGCTGAAACTACTTTTTCGAGGAAGGGACGCGCAGAGAACGTAATGAACGATGGGGAAAGGCAAGAGAGAGAGAGAGAGAGAGAGACAAGAGATAAGAAGAGAACGAGAAAGAGAAAAAGAGAGAGAGAGAGATAGAAAAGAGAAAAAGCGTAACAACTGTCGCGTGGAAGAGAAAAGGATAGAAAACGGGTGACTCAGACAGAGAGTGGATCGCGCGGGCAATTTCTGAGGGCGATTAACAACGAGCCAACTGAAAGAGGACACGCGCATTTTTGTCTGTGTCGGCCGACGCGTTTCGTGCGTGTATCACACTTAACCTCAGCATTATCACGAAAAATTTTGTTATCCGGAAAAACGCGTTTATATTTAGTACCTCTGTAAATAAACACGTAAATACCAAGCAAATGTATAAAAACTTTGTTTTTTGCACAGTTAGAAAAAGAGATAGTTGTAATTATTTTTATGTCACATATTGCTTTACGTAAATAATTGCGCGACGAGACAGTCGTAAAAAATTGTGTAACTCAACAAAAGAAAATTAACATTTCACATTTCCAATATACTTTTCGCACACTTTGTAGACAGTAATAATCACAATAATTTCAAACGAAGCGCACGTGAAATCTCGTACTAACATTAAACGTCATTGCGTCAAGAGGAGGCAAACGTGAATTTGACCAAATACTTTTACCCAGCTCCTCTTTCTTCCGCGATCCCTCTCTCTCTTTCTCTCTCTCTCTATCGTTTATCTAATATATACAGTTTATTAGTGTATCACCGAAGAGAAGAATGAATCGTAGTGACGCTCCGAGAGATACGCTGTATGTATATGTGTGTGACATTTACGTCGCGATCTTAAATAGCACGCGAGACGCAATGCTCGTTTATAATCTAGTGAAAAGTATCATCGTGAGAGAATCACTATGCTTTCCGAAGAAAAATTACGTCGACAGTTTTATCATTCAACAATTGATATCGACGCTATTCCGTGTTTCAAAAATGACATTAAGAGTTAATTAATCGAGTGTAGTTTTCATTCTGTTTCACATTGTAAAAATTTATCGTTTCGAGATGATTTAACGCGCAATAACTCACGATGCCGCCATATCTGGCGTACTTGGCAATTATATGTATGAAACGACCAATCGACTTTTTTTTTTTACATCGCGGTGAAGGAAACTCCTTTCTCCTTTTATTTAACGATGTTTTATCTGTTCGTATGTTTTTCCATCTTTCAAAAGAGAAATGTGATATATTGCTTTTTCAATTAATAATTTATCCTTAAATGCTACAAAAAATATGTACATACTCTTTTCTGCAAAAATATAAACAAAGACGCAAAAAAATGACGCGTGCAAACTAATTTTTACAGGCAAGTTTCTTTTTATCACGAGTTTATTTCTTCGAAGAAAAATTGAAGTTTTGAATGAAGATACAGAGAGAGACTTAATTTAACTCTGTAAGCAAGAGAAGCAGAGATACTTAATGTATTTGATTTATTTGAGGAAGTTTCATTTTTTTCTTTTTTTTTACTTATTCGAACGCGCATCGCTCGAAAAAGCTTGAAAAACGTCGTTCTAATCGATCCAAGAGGGAGCTTTTTATGTGAGCAACTGCTAAGGACAGGATGGAGAAATCGACCGGTGTGCCCAGCTCTTTTCTCTCTGTCTCTTTTTTCTCTCTTGCTTTCTCTTTCTCGGTTTGTCTCTTCTCTCGTCTCTTTCTCTTCCTGTGGTACTTCTACGTCGAGAGAGCTACTCTTTGTACGTTCTTTTCGAAGAAGAAACAGAATGCGCGAAGCATAAACGGAGGAATGAGAAAGAGAAGCGAAAGACAGAAGGGTAGCCCGGCGAGCGAAAGAACGAGGGATGACTGCATTTCAGAGAATAGGGGAAGACCAGGGGAAGGAGGAGGGACAGGGGCGAAGGTGAGAGGCGAGAGAACGTCGACGAAAGAGCACAAGCGGAGGTGGAGTAGGAGTATACGGCAAAGTCGAGGGGGGAAAAGGCGACTCCAGTATGCGGAGGAGAGAACGAAAGGGAGGGAAGGTAGAAGGAGGAAGAGGAAGAAGAGGCGCGCGCGAAGGCAGATCGAAGTGCACAGGAAGGGAAAAAGAGAGGTTAGGGTGGTTAGGTTAAGCTAGCTCTCTTTCTCTCTCTCTCTCTCTCTCTCTCTCTCTCTCTTTCTCTCTCTCTGGTAACCAAGGGAAGTCAGAGGGTGAAGAAACAGAAAGAGAGAGAGAAAGCGCGAGAGGGGAAAGGCAGTAAGAGAGGGAGGAGAGAAACGGTACACCCGGGCAGAGCAAAGAAAGAGAAGCGTTTCGTTGCCCTTCTCTCCCCCGTCTCCAACGTTCTCCTTCTGCCACGGCTCTTTTTGTGCTTTCCTCTTTTGCCAGTTCGAGATATGTACCAGGTGTAACGGGCGGGAAAAGAGAAAAGACAAGAGCGAAGAAGAGAAAAGAGAGATAGAGAAGGAGAGAGAGAGAGAGAGAGAGAAGAGAAAAGGAGAAGAGGAGAAGAGAAGAGAAGAGAATGGCAAAGTTCTCTCGTTCTTCTGGATGAGTCAGGCGCAGGTCAGACGAAGGGGGAAGGATGAACAGGAAGCCGGGTGAGGGAGACGGAGAAACAGAAAGAAATTGAGAAAGAGAGACGCAGAGACACAGAGAAGAAGTGGGAAGAGAGAAGAGACCGTGCGAAAGAGAGAGGCGTCAGCGACGACGGTTCAACGCCGGGAGAGAAACATGAAGATTCGAAACGGGGACAAAGAGAAAATGACAAAGGCGAGAGGGGCGGCCGATTCGATTGGAAAGGCGGGCAGAGGGGCCTTCTTTCCTTTTACCAGCGTTTTCTCCGTATTACGTTCCGTACTTTCCGTTGTCCCTGTACGCGCGCGACCACTAACACACGCCCACATACGTACACACACACACACACACCCGTGCACACATTATACACCCGCGTTTTCTCTCCTTTTTGTCCTCCCCCTCATCTCCATCGACCTCCTGTTCTATCCTTCTCTGCCCTCTACGCTGTTCTCCATATCTGCCTCTCTACGTCGTTCTACCGTCTTCGTCCTCCTTGTCACTATTGTACGTACGTATGAGTGTGTGTGTGTGTGTGTATGTGCGAGCCTCGTCTCTCAATCGTCGTACGAGGTTTCATGTCGTACGGCACTACGCTCCCGCGGCGAGAGGGCGGCTTTGTACGTGGGTGAACGGGAAAATGTCTTTTGAAACCTTTCTAGGTCGCTCTCGATCGCCCCACTGTCAGTCATACACACGCGCGCACGCTGCGCTCTTAAGAAAACGCTCGCCATCGAATCGCACAGCGTGACGGTAGAAGTGGCTTCTTACCAAATTTTGGATAGTAACGCGAGAGAGAAGAGAACGTGTCTCTTCGTTCGTTTCGGAGACGGAACAAACCTCTGAGATCCGATGACGCACGCGATATCGCGCACAACGTAGATCGAAATCGAACGAGCAGGAATCACTTTTGATATTTCAACGCTCGTTTGATACCAGCCAAGTGTATATTTTTATTAGGTGCCTACATACATACCTATTATACAAAACCGATTTATCCGTACTTTTTTTTTCTATTCACTTGACTTCTATTACTCTTTTGTGCGTTCGATATTCGTATTTAAATGAGATAGTAGCGAAACTAGCAAGAACTGCGCAGATTCTCGCGAAATTCGAAGATCAGGAAAGAGACAGAAAGAAAGAAAGAGATAGAAAACTGCCAAAAGTAATGGAGAAAGAGACAAAAAGGAACAGAGAGTCAAATATATTCGTATCAATACACATTTATGATATTGTTTGCTCGATATTTCCACAAAAAACTATCGATTCTTTCTCTTTCTCTCCGTACGCCAATATTACGTTGGTTAAATAGGTCTCTTGATCCAAATTGTAATGATACGTAATTTACGTTCAAAGGTCAAGTGCGGAAAAGCCGAGGGAAAATAGTTCGCGCTTCTCTCGCGTGTTCACCATCCGAGAAATCTACCCCTCCGGTTAATCCGGCGACGAAAGAGAGATAGAGAGAGAGATTCCTTGTATTGCGTCGCGAAGTTTAAACGTCATCCTGTACAACACGCCCACCCGTCGCCATCGCGACATTTCACAAACGAAGTTACGAACGAGCGTGCTATTGAGACAGCGCGCGTGGCGACGAGAGACTCGTTCTCGCTTTTGCAATTTGTAAATCCCGTCTCGCGCGCGCTCGCAAAGCATTACGGTACCGCGCGAGAGATCCTCCGCGCGTTCCCTCTCTTTTTTTCGACGATTCACATCTGGTCGTCCTCCGGAACTCGATCCTTGAATCCGTGCCGGGTGGGGAAAAAGAGGCAGAAACACAGAGAGAAGGAAACGATTGATGGAAGAGGAGAAGAGACGTACGCAAAGAGAGAAAAAGAAAGAGATCACGAAGAGAAAGGCGAGAGAGATAGAGAGGAGGAGGAAGACGAAGGAGGGTGAGAGCTAGAAGAGAGAAAGAGAAAACGAGAAAGAGAAGGAAAGAGATGTTGTTCTATCGAACGGCGGGGAAACGAACGGCAGAGAGGCAAGGCTGAGAGAAGGAACAGTAAAATTGTGGAGAATGTGCACGCGCCATCATCAGGGTGGCCTAGATACAGCCAAGACCTGCTTTCTAGGCAGCATTTCTCTTTATCATCGGCGCGGCGCGCGCGCGAATGTATAGGCGAACCGTTGCGCGCGGAGAAAATTCTCGCGGGATGCGACGACGAGCTATTCGCGAACACACAGACCGAGGAAGACAGATTGACGTTTAAACTAGCGATCCATGAGCGTTCAGGTCAAAGCAAAGTTCCCATAAGTCGCGGTTCCATGAACTTCATCTTGTAGGTAAACGTCTTCGCGCGCGCTTAATTATGCTACGTATCCTTTTACTTTTCCCCTTCTCGTTATTATTTTAGTAATAATACAATCTAACTAACAATAAAAAAAAAATATATATAAAAACTCAGGAAGTTTTACTTACATGCAATACAGGAAACAACAATACTGAAAAAAATTGGAGAATTGATAGTATGTAAAAACGGGAAAAGGCACACACTATTTTCACGCACGCGATCGAATATCCGATCTGAGCTTTTACTTCGCGCGTGACGAATTTATTAACCATTGTAAGAAACGCGACTCAACGTGCGATAACGCGACTATGAGACTCTACCGATCGGTCATCATCAATCGCCGCGCCGATTTCTCTCCCGTATTTGAGAATTATTTTATTATCGAGAAAATCCGTTCTCTCTCTCTCTCTCTCTTCACGCACACGCACGCATCTGATGAAATAAATGCTGCAAATCTTTCATTGATCGTTGATCATGCACAGTGATAGACATGCAAAGCGAAATAAGACAATCAGCGGCAATGTACAGTTTTCATACAGAAAACTTGACGCGAACGAAAAGACGAATAAAATGTGTGTGTCACATCGGAAAACCTATTGATCCGTAGTGTGCAATCTCGATATCTCGGATATGTCCATTATCATTGTTATCACACGTCGTACAAACAAAGAAAAAGACAGAGAGATGGTCTACCGCAAGAAATGTTCTATTTAGTCTGTTAAATCATTCCATTCACAATGTTTAGTTAACATCATATGTATATAAAAATAATAGAACTAATACTAAGATATTAATTCAAATACGAATATTCTTCGAAACACACAGATTAAAAATGTGAATATTTAGGCTGGTAATTTATAACTCGATTAAACCGATATTATTATTTAACAAATCGAATAGCAAATATTTGTCATGTAAAAAAAAAATATGCACATATCTATATATATATCTTAATAAAGATAATTTAATTCATTAACCTTACATTATTCCATTCAAAAATAAAAAACGAAAATATAATATGAATATTATACACTTAATCTTTCGAGACGAGAGGTTTTCTTAATTCGATTTTCTTAATTGCTTTATTAACATTTCGAAACTCGATTCTCTCTCTCTTTTTTTTTCTCTTTCAAGAAACACACACAACACGGTAGTTAATATTTTAATTTCCAATTTCCAACAATCCTTAAAATCAAAGCGTTTTATCAATGATTTATTTGTTTTTGCTAACAATGTACGTATAAACGAAACTAAATAGAAAAATTTCGTCGAAGAAAGCTTCCGGTACACCCGCAGCCGTATTGTTTTTCCTTGTACTCACCACGACATGAAGTACCAACGTGTATAAACTCTCATCGGCGTCTGGCACCGCACAGAACGTCGCAGCGGTGATTGAGTTCGAATGCATCCCGCGCATTCGTAATCGCCGATTATTGGACAGTATCGCGCACGTGACCTACTGTAAGGTGTGACACGGCGGTTTCGAGAGCGTGCACGCGGGACGAAAACCGCGTGGTTATTACGAGAAGGACGCGCGCGCGCTATCGTCATATAGAGATGCGCTTTTAAATTCTTCCGACTCCGATCATGCGACAGGTCGCTTTTTTAAACACGACGAAGGGTACGATCGTGTTGCCGCGCGCCTTTGTGCACACACACACACACAATGTATATATATATATATATACGTTCGGGTGTTGCAGAAACTCTCCGGTGAGTCAAAAGAACGCGACCTCACGAAGGGAAAACGAGGAAAGTCGTCGGCATCGCTCCATCGTTCGAGTTTCCTCGTTTCGACAACAATTAATCGCGCGCCAAAGATTACATAGAAAACGTACGACCACACAACGGCATCTATTTATAAATTAAATCTTATATATACTATCGATAATATTGGATGATAACTAGAAAATAGAGAGAAAAATTTATATTTGCAAGAGACATAATAAGTGTGTGTGTATATATATATATATATATTCGCACACACATTTATAACACATAAAAAATTTGTACAACTTTAAAATGTAATTCGTAGTATTAAAACGATTTATTTACTGCCATGATAGTCGCGACATAATTGTGTGTGTAAAAGCGCGACGTATTGTTTCTAATGTTACACAAATAACTCATTGACTGGAGCGCAGTTATTCAGGAAACACGTGCTCGTATTGATATTATCACGCGAGAAAACAAATATTCCATCATACGACCGAAAAAATTGTTGACTTTTTGAAAAGAGCATTGAAACACAAAATACATATAATCATTACTAATGTTTGAGACAAAAAAAAGAACGTTCCGAAAAATTCGTCTCGTCATTGTCACAAAGACAGAAGCATTAAATTGTCGGTGCGTAATATAAGAGATATCGAACGCGAAATAAATAGTATTGAGAAAAGATTATACGACAAAGTATTCGTACTTGTATCAATGACAATGAGTTCCGTCAAGTTCGTGTACAAGAAATCGTGACAGTACTTACCTCACCATGACCTGACCCACAAATCAAATCGCAGCAGCAGCAGCAGCAGCAGCAGCAGCAGCGGTAGTAGCAGAAGCAGCAATGGTGATCAGATCCGCGCGGTAATCCCGCGCTCCTTCGCAATTCGAGGGGGTGGACACACACTTTCGCCGTAACAGATGATAAACACACGAGCCCCCGCGAGGGCGCGAAACGAAACGCGATTCTAAACGTCGAATGTGTATTTATACCGCGTATGTTCACGCGCACAGACGCACGCACGCACGCAGGTTGTCACGCACGCACACAGCCGGTATCGCCGTGTCAAAACGTTGCACGCACGCACCCGTGTTGGCCGCACTGGCAGCTGTCACTCACGGATTGCCCGTGAAAACGTCGCGGCCCGAAGTGGCATAGCGAATCACGGGGTGACAGAGATAGCGGGAGAGAGACCGCGAGAGAAGGCAAGGAAGGGGGTGAGGGAGAGAGGGAGAGAAAGACGAGAGAGGAGCGCAAGATGCGGTGAGTGAGAGAGATGGTGAAAGGGAAAAAGAAGGAGAAACGGAGAAAGAGCGAAGGGGCATACATGCACACTAGGGGGCACTGCGATGGCGGCGGTGGCGGCGGCGGCGGCGGTGGATGGGCCGAGTGCTCCGTTGCGGACGGTGGCGCAAAGCGATTAAGCGATTTTGTTGTGGACCCCGATTCTTCCCTTCGTCGGCTCTCTCTCTTACCGGCTTTCCACTTCTCCCGCGCGCCTTTCGCCTCTCCCGCGCCGGCTTACGCTGCGCCGCGCGAACGCGCCCTAGAACGGAAACCCGGTATTTTGCCCCCACTACGCGTTGCGCGGTTCCCATCGTCAGCCAATACCGTGGCGGAATAACGTCGAGCGGGCAGGATCGTATACTCGCGGGTACGCGCGTAAAAATTGGAAAAGAAAACTCTCTTCACGCTTCGTCTGTTCGAACAAGATTTGAATTACTTTGCGTGACAGCAAATTTTTTAACTTGATTACATAAATTTATATAGTTGAAATAAAAATGAATAAAGTTTAACATAAAAATTTGTACAGTTCCGGAAGAAATATGTACAAATGTGTATCGCAGTTTTGCGAAGAGATATTTGAATGTTTTTAACACACAACAACAGCAGTTATCTAAAGAATATTCCAAGGATACTGCATGTTGTTATCTGCTATGCATCTAAAATTGTACAAGATGTTTTGTCTCAAATACTTTCTACTCAAAAAGAAAATATAGATATAAAATAAAATATTATATTATACATATTTTATATCTCATGAAAGATTTTGCAAGATTTACGTATACTTAATTATGTATAAAATAAAAAAATTAAAACAAATACATAATAAAAACACATCTACTTGAGAAATATTTAAAACGGATGTGCTAGATATTATTATTAATTTTCAATAATATACTATAACTACTAATTCTGAATATATTTTTCTAATATCACTCAAATATTTTTATTCTATTAACTTGATTCTATTAACGTAAAAGGACGAGGCGCTAGTAAAGTTTCCAACAACCCTGGAACTGCTCTTTCTCTTTCTCTCTTTCTCTCTCTCTCTCGAATCCCCACTGACCTCACCACTGTCCTTCTGCGATGCGCAGAAGACGCGTTGGCATCAACTGCGCCGCGTCTAACGAATGACGGGAAGAGCCGCTTCCGCGCGTCTAGCGATATCCTCTCGCACACTCTTGCAGAAACTGATCGATCGTGAGCGCGGTGTGCGCGGCACGGCCATTGTGTAAAAAGGACCCATGACGCTCGGATAGTGCACGCTGAGGAGAGTGGACTCGTAGTTTTTCCCCATAAGTTCGTCCTCTCTTGTGATATTTAGACTGTGCCAATATATAGGTGAGTAGAAACACGCTGTTTTTACTTGCTCCTTGCGTTCTGTGAACGCGCTTTGTGAAAGCACGGTCGCGCGCCGCGGCGAGAAACGCCGACGGGTGGAAAGTTCCTTCGGAAAATCAGGTCGCGCGTACTTAGGCCACGTCGCGTTTCCGCGTTCTCACGCTCGTTGGTGAAGAATTCGTGTGATTTTTGTACGCGCGATCGCGCCGAAAGATTGTTTTGCGCGACATTCCGCGCGCTCCCGAGGCCAACGCCGAAGAATTTTCCGAGCTTTTTTCGGGAGTTTTCGCCATTTTGTCTCGCTCAAGTCCACGAAGTCGGCCATTATGTACGCGCACCGGATCGTGATTCTAGACCTACGATTTACGGCATCGAGACTATAGAAGGAGAGAGAGAAAGAGAGAGACGCGACGTGGTTTTTTTGTGAAAAATTCGATCTTGCTTGTACTTTTTCATCCGGAAACGAGAAAAAATACAGGTGTAAAACCGGCGTGTAATTCAAGCGAGAGAAACAACAACGGAGGTTAATGCACTTTAAACGGGTTATCGTTTAATAAAAGTGGTCTCTCTCTCTCTTTCTAAGTCGGCTTCTGCAGCACTTTCAAGCGGCAAACGTGAACGCGTAGATGTACGTGTATGTATGTGTGCCGTGTATGTGCATTCGAGTTTAAAGCACTCCGCACATAGTAATTTACAATCTACTTTAAACATCATGACAGCTGACGTGAATTTACAACAATTTATAAAGCAAAACATTTATCATTTATATTCGTAGATTAACGTCTAAGCGCGCTGCACAACATTTATATTATGCGCCTTTACGCATGTAGGTGCGTACATTTGTAAACACAAGAATTTTCAAGGGAAAACACGAACGTTTGACAATATCAACATACACAAAATGAAAGATTATTATTTGCAAATCTTGATTACTTCTTGACACAACGCGACTTTAGTTAATTAGGTCATGACAAGCGGATTAACGATAAATGTTTTTTTTCTTTTTCTTTTTGTTACATAACTAGTCATTATTGCTGTGTGAGATTACTGTGGTCAGACTGACTTCATTAAGCTCGATGTTGTTTGCTTACTCCGGTATTATGCCTATCGTGCAACTGTGTTATCATCAGGCTACATTTTGCCAAGTCGATGGGCACTAAAAATAGAAGTGATTAAGATGATCATACGTGATGAGGGATTTGGGAAAGTCATGCTTTTGCTGAAAAATAACTCGTGCTATAAGAATAAGAACAACTGTAAATTATTTTTAGTAGAACTTTTTTAATATTACTGTAATTTATCTTTGAGCAATATTACAAGGAATAATTAATATAACTCTAATCTTCTAACAATGTTTCTCACATTTTTAAATGCATTGCTTGAGTTGTGATGTGTCAAACACTTTACTTAGCTTGTTTTACTTACTACTTCATAAAAAATACATTACGATATAAAAGGGCCAGTAGTCCTTGACCACCAGCAGTAATGGTTTCCACTTGTTTTATTACAACGATTAAACAGCTTTTATTGGTGTGTTCAGTCAACACTAGAAATTTATGTGATGTGTTCTATCATAACTTTTATTTAATGGATATTACATAATAAAACATAAGTAAAAGAAAATTGCAATAGAATCACCTGTACTTTATATTCTTGATGCATAATTCGTTCGACTTGTGATACACACGATATGATTTTATATTTTTTAGTTCTTTTTTTCAATATTTAAAAAATTGAAGTTTACACATATATATATATATATGAATGTTCTATTGTTTAATTATAATTTAAAGATGTTTTTATATATTAAAAATGCTTGTATTTTTACTTTTTATACTTTTTTCAGGAATTTCTTATTTTAGATAAATGTCTTGAGAAATTAAAATATATTTCTTTATAAATATATGAACAAGCATTTGTACAAGCATGTAATAAATATAAATATTTTAAATATTTGGTTTTAATTACTCATTTTATTAATACACACGTACATACATGTACATAAAATTGTCTATGTGTACATGTAGTTAATTTTCATATACATTATTAGTGCACATTTTTAATTCACTGCGTGTCCAATCAAATTTCTATTATTTCTAAAGAAGATATGTCTTAAGAGTAGATAATGGAAGATATTTTGTAATAGAGAGAAGGGGGGATATGTTACTTTTCTATACTTATTACACGTAACGGTTGTTATATACTGGGAGAGCAAAAAAACATTGATGAGATAATAAGTTTTAAAAGCATATTTTTTGAAGACAGTAAAGTTTCAAATTAGAGCGATAAATTAGTCAAAGATATGACTAACAATAATTTTGATTGTGCACTTAATAGTCTGTATATACATGTAAAAAATTTATTAGTTGAAAAAAAGTACCGTTACTCAATGTTAGAAGTTCGTTTAAAATAAAAGATGCACTCATTGACGATAGTTCATGTTGTAAAAAGAGAAAATTATTTAATTTGATGCGAGACTAATAGAATACCGAAACAATCATCGACCATTTTGACGCTGCTTTATACATTTCGGCCTCACCAGCTTCGGCGGGACCACGTAATTCTCGATCACATCGCAGTAACGAATATCCTAGTAGCGCGCATGTGCGCAGCACTCGCATTTTTCCTTCTCGTTTGTTCCGGGACGCGTCTTGTATCGTCGGGCATGCGCGAAGGAACGTTTGCGCTCTCTGCCGGCGATTAATCTTCCGACCAAAGTAAAAGGCGTCGAGCCGCAGCCATACTCGAAAAGGACAGCGGACCAGTTGCACCGGGCCTGGACGCTCTGCGCCGTTTTAACTTTTCACCGACTTTCATTGCTGTGATATTAGATTGTTATATACCCGCTTATTAGGTGAGTGAACTCAGCACGCCTAATCACGCGTAATCTGTAAAGTGCGCGTAGCGTGAATTCACGAAAAATTGGAGGTGCGCGATATAATGTGATCGACAATGGCCGCGACGGGCGGGTCCGCGAAGATATGGCGAGTGATTTAGATTCGTGAACGTGATTGTGAAAACGATCGCGTCGTTGTGATCGGCGCGCCGTTTGATTTTGTTGCTGTTTTGAGCGTAGAATCAAATTGTATGCGAATTTCCCGCGTGAAGCAGCCGTTGTTTGCGATTTCGATAATTATTTGTGTCCAGACACGACGCATGAGCGCGGGGAATTCGGTAGACGCGCGCGCGCTCACTCGCGAAGATCGATCGCCGTAGTTTTTCTTCGTGAGCTTTTCACCCACCGCCATCTTGTCCGGGCACGACCTCGCTAACCGCCATGTTGTGATCAACGATTCGTTGCGTTCTTGCGGTTTCTTGAGATGGTGTGGGGAGAAGAAATGGCGCTTTGCCGTTGCGCAGCGATATCTCCCAATTTTTTTCTTAGTCGCTTTTATCTCTCGACAATCGTGTATGCGTATCGAAAAAGTAATCTGTCAACAATTTGTTTTTGTCTTGTACGCACATACATCTATTTACGTATATACACGTTACCAATCCGAGCTGCCTGACGTAACGTGCTCTCGCACGAGATAACAATATAAATAGATTACGCAATCTAGCATGTAGGTCGTGAAAATCTCTCTCTCTCTCTCTCTTACTCACACACACACACACACGCACAACATATTCTCTCTAGCGCGCGCGTTGAGTATTTCTCGTACTTTGCGACTGCGTATTGCGGTTTATTTCCCTGCTGCTAAGCACCCAGTAAAACGCGTTCCCCACTCTCGTCGAGCTCCGCGATCGATTTTCTATGTTTATTATGTTCTAATGTAAACCGTGCTGACGTAAATTGACTAGACCTGTCCTGGTTTTATTTACCGTGCGCCTCAAGCGGTGACGTGAAAAGTGCTGATACGTCATGATTAAAAATGCATGATCCGACACTTAACTACACAGTTATGAAAATTGTATTATTATTAGTCACTAAAAGTTTTAAAAATAGAATTCATATCTTTACACAGATGTGTTTTCAAGTATTTAATTGATTTAACGACTAATTGACTTTTATTTTTATTTTGTTTAGATTACATTTGAGTAGATTATATTTTTTTTATTTCTTTATGCTCATTTAATGTTACACTTTTATTGGTAAATTAATTTTTTTTCCGTTTTTTTTTTGTGTCAAGATCAATATGCAAAAGCTTTTAATGCAAATTTCGATTCACATTGATAAAAAAAACTTAGCGGCGGTGTCAGCTATATAGAGCCACCCCTGAGTCCCAGGGATCTTCGCGGCTTGTTGCGCAAGTTGTGCGCGCAACTCGAACGCAGCTGCGCGTGCGCGGTGCTTGCGCGTCCTTCTGCATCATCCCCACCACGCAGTCCATTACCGTTACGAGACACGCACAAAGGAAAAGGCCAGAAGAGCGATCTGACCGACGCGCTTGCATCGCACACGGCCATTTTGGAAGCTTCGGTGCTTCGTTGCGGAGCTTTTGCCTCCGTCGTCCTCCCGCGAGGGCCGCGTGCGATAAAACAAAAACGAGAGAGAGAAAGAAGGAAGACTGATCGGAAAGAAAAGCGTGTGCTTTCGCGAGTACATCATTCATTGGGCTCGATGTGCGCGATAATCGGTCGCGGGAGGACGAGATAGCGTCGGGTCTGTCGGTTCTATCGATCAATATCACGTAAGGAGAAACAGAAAGATAGAGCGGGAGAGAAAGAGAGAGGCCCCGTCGATTTCTACACTTGTACCTGTCAAATATCTGTTCCGATTCGCTCATCGGTAACTTTGCCTGTTTCTTCACCTGTGCAGAAACCAAGAAACGAAACCAGAACTACCATGGAGGACGATCAGCAGTTCTGTCTCAGGTGGAACAACCACCAAAGTACACTAATACAAAACTTTGACACACTTCTCGAAAGCGGAACACTGGTCGACTGCACGTTGGCGGCGGAAGGGAAAACCCTCAAGGCCCACAAAGTAGTCCTTTCCGCGTGCAGTCCATATTTTGAGGTGAGTAAAATGTTTTGTTAAAATTGCAAGTTTTGTTGATTTAGATATATAGGAATTTCTTCAAATTGCATACTAACTGCTTGTTGAGTTGTTTTCTTTAAGTAACTATGTTTCACTTGAAATTAGTTTATTTGAATGAGTGATATAGAATGGTTTTAGCTAAAATAATCTGATTATAAATCACTGCTTAATTTGGTTTATAAGATTTGTAATAATGATGTAATACATATTTATTGATTGATATAATGATATAAAATATGTTTTAATTTTCTGAAGATAATTAAATTGGAGTAATAAGATAAAGATAATATATATATATATTTATTATATAATAATTATGTGTACCGAATTGTATTTGTAAAAATTAAGATAATTGTAGAAAAGCAAAGTCAGGCAACAAATAATTTCTTATCGCAAAGATATTCCGATTGCATTTTTGTCCTGTTGCCTCAGTTGGGTTAAATCAATACAAAATACATTTAGAGAGAATGAGGTAGGCTGTTGAGTATCAAGAGGAGAGGGAGTCTCAAGTTGAAACAAGATGGCGGTGCTTGTTGAACATTGCCTGGGCAGGAGTGAACGAGGTACATGGGGTAGGAGGGGAGAAAGGAGGGAGAGCAAAAGGCTGACCCCCTCCTAGATTCCTCTTGATCAATACAGGGAAAGCAAGATGGCTGATTTCCAGGGCTCTCGCCCTGGGATTTCACCCTGATATGGGTGGGGATGCAAAGAGACATTATTTTACTAATTCTACGTCATTTTATATTTAAACAATAAATATACTCCGATTTTAATGCATTACTTCAGAAGCAGTACTTTATAAGTCTAATTGCAGTTTAGAATTTGTAGAGAACTAGAGATTAAAACTTTGTAAATAAAGAAAAAATTAATTTTCTCCAATTTATATATTACATCAATATATAAGGCCTATATGTGAGGAGTAGAACTGTGGAAAGATTATGGATAATTAAATCAAGAATCCGAAATCTTTTGCTTTTTGGGCAAAAGCTCTAATAAAATTATTGTTTTAGGTTTTAGTGCATTTCTTTCTACTTCTTGATAATACATTTTTTGAATACATTTTCTGTATAAAAACCATTACAGAAATTTCTTTTTCTACTATCTTCTGTTGAAGTAGTTGTGAAGTAAAACCCATCGGACAGAAAAAGGAGAAATCGAAACTAATTGTCTAAATATATTTGTTTATAAATAATTTTTATACTATTCTCTTATCGCCTCTACAATTTGAGCAATTTTTATCTTTTAAAAGTTTTGAAAATATATTGCTTACAAATGTTTATCTGAGAGATGTATCTGCTTTTGTGTTACAGTGCCTCCTCAGCGAACACTATGATAAGCACCCAGTCTTCATACTCAAGGATGTTAAGTTTAAAGAACTAAAGGCAATGATGGATTATATGTATAGAGGGGAAGTAAATATTTCTCAAGACCAATTGGCAGCACTCCTCAAAGCCGCTGAATCTTTGCAAATAAAGGGCCTTTCGGAAAGTAAAACAACCGGCAGTAGTAAGACGGAATCCAGGCCACAAAAACCCGTCTCACAACCTACAGCCCCGTCGTTAGACATTCCACACTCGTCTTCCGGTCTGACGATAGAAAAGAACAAAGTTCCTAGGCAAAGTATGACGTCAAGTTCCGTGGGAGATATACCTGAAGATACGGCTAGTCCACAGGCAAAAGGGCTCTCCTCCAAGAGGTGAGTGCTTTTGAGAGAAAAAAGAATGTCTATTACAACGAACGTGAAGATAGTTATTTTGTTTTTCTCAATGATATCGCTATAATAGTTATCTAATCTGCGTTTTTTTAAATTCGAAACAGGGAAGGTTCTCAAAGTCCGACTCCACGAAAAAGAAAGAGAATTCGAAGAAGAAGCTCGGGCGAAGAAAACACGATAGAAAATCAGGATGCCTCCAGTTCTAGTGATATGCCTCAGCAAATGAGCGTTCCGGCACTTGGAATCGCACCAGTGGCAGACGAAAAAGTTCATTCGAATCCAACTGATTCTCTCGGCAGGTCAACTCTGATGACGCAACTGACGAAACCTGCCGATGAGATGTTACAGGTAAAATGAGCAACAATTTTGTTTTTAATTTTCGCGCCAACGTCTAATAGAGACTGTCGCGAAAAGCGCTGTTTCTTTCGCTTCGTTGGTAGAAAAAACTTCGTACTTTATCCTGCTGTTTATGGTTTTTTGTTTCTACCTTTGCAGTGTGGAAACGGTGCGAAACAAATGTTTTTATTTTTTTTTATTTAAATTTTTTTGTAAGTTTTGCGCAGTACATTTTTCTTGAAAAGGATCTTCTTCAAAATATTACAATCTAACGCGCTTGTTTTGCAGTTGCCACTTGAAAAACCCGAGCCAAACGATAATTTCATCGAGCCAAAGTCTGAATTTGTAGAGGAGACGGAGGAGGGTGTCGAGGATTTGACGTTAGACGATGATATGAACGATCTTAATGACATGGAACAAGACAACAACAGAGCCGGACCGTCCCATGACTCCACCCAACATTCTGGTAAGTTTCTAAGTTTCTTTATTTTTGGTTTCGTTTCTATCGAAGCAGAAACGCAGGGTTTCCTTCTCTCGCCTAAATAATGCGAATTGTACAAAAGACGTTTTCGCATCGGTAATGCCGCGTGCAATATTATAGCGACCTTATGTACAACAGATAATTGCGTTTTCATTGAAATTTTATATGTTCTGGAGACAGTCAACGACAGTAGCGAATCTTCGATCCAAAAACAAAAAAAAAAAAATTATTTGGATCGAAGCGGAGCTTGACGTTTTATACGATTACAGTGATTCTTGAGCGGTAGTCGCGATATTTCCTAATTATGATAATCGGATCATAATTTTCATATTGATCACACGCAGGAAGGGCTTGTGCGTTGAAGGAATGAATAGTTTTGGTGTCGCGAGGTCGTTTCGTTGTTTTGTTTGTTGTCTCTTAAAACACGGGACGTGTAACAAATTGGTCGACACTAGCTTCGGTTTCCTCGTTGCAGGTGGGGGGGCGGGAGCGCGGTCTCGGTCGAGAGGGAATTTCGGTAATGACGGTGGCCGTGATGGTGCCTTATGGGCTTCCCATTTCCTCGCATGTAAAAAAGTACCAATGAGGCGGCCGACGCTCCCAGACGTTGACGTAGGCGCGTTGCTTAAATCGCTGGCGAACAAGCAGGGCAGAAAGTATAGCTTAGACTTGGTTAAAATGTCTCTGGAGGCGATATTGGAACAGGGGGTTAGCACCACTCAGGCATCCGAGATGTACGGCATTAATCGCTCGACGCTGCAGTTCTATTTGAAAAAGTTGAACGTCGTCAGGAGAAGATGGAGGCAGCCACCGGGCACCGTCCCTGTACAACAAAGACATACGTAGTGCGTATATGTGCGCGAATATTATACGTAAAAGATGTCTCTATGCATTATTATTACGTCGAATCCGATCAGCATCGATCATTAGGGTTAATAATTGTGCAATTTTGTTTGAAAAAAAGAAAAAAATCAAATTTTAATTGGATTGTCTATAAGTGAAATAAATTTCGTAGAATATATATACGCACTGCTGAATGTCTTTACTTTGTTCGCACTTTAACGTTGCACTTCGAAATTCAAACTCCGACAAGAATCACTTTCAAATTATCGTTTTAAACAATAATGATGTGCTAGGACGAGCCAAAGTAATGGCAAAGCAACGTACAAAATAATTGAACTTTGCGAACAGTCTGAAACTATCAGTATTATTTGTCTATTCCTTAGGTGTTACGTGTAAACTATTTAAACTATTTATTGTTTATAAAATGTGCGTGTGAGACATATGTTTTATGTGTGAATGTGAATGTGTGTATGCAAATATGTGTGAACAAACTGCGGTGTAATCCGCGTACTTTGCCAAAAAAATATTTGATGTGTCGAGCTGTGAATACACAGAAGGATATAGATATATTATGTAATATATATATATATAAATGTATTTCAAGCACTATCCACTGTGTAATAGGGAACACTGTTGCGACTTTTCGAAACCCTGCGTTTCGCTACTTAATTCTTTGGTCGATCTTATATATATATATGTGTCCCGATATTTTTGTTCCCCTTTAAGAGTTTATGAATAAAGCACCCTCTTGTATTCCTACTACAACATTTAATGCAGTTATTTAATTTAATTATCTACGTGTGAATATGTTAAATTATTCTCAAAAAATTTTCGAGTAATTTATTTTTTTAATTTCTCTTAGGGTTACATTTAACTGTAAATTTAAAATTTGAAAAAGTGAATAATGAATCTTGGTTTGGTTTTGATCATGAAAAAAGATTCGATATCTGATAGCGACACTTAACGAAGAACATCGGCCCTTTTTGTAGCAGGTCTTGGAACGTGGCATGTTACTGGGAATCGAAGTAATGCAGAAGGCATCTATGAAGCGGTAGGAGGGGGTAGCGGACCACAAGACGAGGTGTATCTAGCTCAGGAAGCAGCACAGCAAGCACATCGCGACTCTCAAGGTAGGCTCATCCTCGCCATTTCCAATTTGTCCCCGACCACCGTAACAATAGGCACTCGTAATTGCTTCTGCTCTTGCAACGATTTCGTTCTTCATCTGTTACGTGAACATCTCGCGCGAGTTGTTTTCACGATAAAATGTACATTTTGAAATATTTACTTTTGTTCACCATGTCTTGTAACAAGAACACGCGTACTTCTTTGAATGAGCTTCGGGAATGTAAAAAATATTGAACGATATGCATCTTTTTCTATCGCTGTAGATCAAATAGCTCATTCATAAGTGAGTACGTCGGTGAAAACATTGATGACGTGTTTATTTTATCGGTAATATGCACGTGTACGCGTATTATGTGCCTATTGCGCAGGCGGAGCGGGACTTGTTTTTTTTTCGCTGTTGATAACGTGGTTCAACCTAGATTCCGGTGCGTTCAAGTGTAGCACGGTCTCTGAAAAGAGCTTTTCCTTTGTTTTTCTATCAGGGCATGTAAGGCTTTTCCGTTAAATTTTTGAGTTCCTTCACATATCTCTCTTTTGGTTCCTTTTTTATTAACGTGGCGTTGCGACACGAGGCTAACGCAAGATGAGACGTGCGCGTTTTTTTGGTCATATCAGCAGCATGTCGTATATCATGATTTTGTTTCTGTCGTCCCACTCGTCTTCGTTGGTCTCACGATACGCAACGTTGCGACCTCTCTCTCCTTCAAAAGGAGTACGACAGCGCGGAGACGACAGTACTACCAATCGTACCAAGGAGAACACGAGACTCCTCTCGTGCCAATTTCTCACCTATTATAGCTAGCTTATTCTTTGACAACAATCGCGCGAAATAATTAACAATTGTAGTTGACGACATATAATTGACAACCCTCTTCCAAAAATCGCGAAATTCATCATTTATTCATTTTTGTAGATACTTTTAACAGCCGTAGACCAATAAGAATTTGAATTCTTCGAAGTTTTATAAATTGGATTTTATGTAAGTTTGTCGCGTTATTCTAATCACGTATCATTCATTGTACCGATTTATTATTAATGTTGAGATACTTAGAAATAATTATTAACTTAATTAAGCATCACATGGAAATAGGTTTATATATGTGAGTGTAAAAATTCAATAAGTAGATAAGTAGATAGTCGGGTAGATAAGTAAGTAGAAAGATAAACAGATAGATAAGAATTTGTTAGGAAATCTCTCTCGATTGTCTCTCGACCATTCGATCCGCTTCTTCTGCGTTCTTCTGTTTCCGAATTCCGTGCAATAGCATATGATTATATGGAAAACAAAAACAACAATATTTTGTAAAATGACAACCGTCGAGTTGTAGTTCAGCAAATTTAAAATAATAATCGAAACATCTCTGGGGTTTTGTACGCTTCTTCTCGTTACTGTGAGTTGAAAGATGAAGCCGCAGTTATGCAAGTAAGCCGAGAGCTTGCTTTGAATATCTGCTATTTTTTTAAACTAACAACCTTATTTCCATCTTCGTCTGTTCGATTGGCATTCCGTGCCTCTCGAGAAATTCGACGCTACACGAGAAACGATTTGATCGCACTACCACGTTTCGACAGCTTCCGCAGCGAAAAAGTTCATTTTACGCTGATTGTTGGCTCGACAACTTGAAGCGACCATGTGTATGTGTCCTGATGTCTGCAGTATTACCTGACTCCTAGAGTGACGTCATCCTCTAGATAGAATTTTGTCGTGAATCATTTGCTTTCAGCAAAGTCCGATGTTAATAGCGTTAGACTTCTGTGAGATGAATAATGAAGTATTGACAATTTATCTTGCATGAATAAAAGAAGAAAATTAATCTTCAAAGTAATTCTCACTGTTTGACGATCATAGTTATACGATAAAAAGTGGAACTACAAATAACATAAAGAGATTTTATGATCATCCTCGCGTACCTTCTAACACAATCGGTGGCAACATAATATATATCGAGGCAACCAGCTGCACGCTCTGGCGTGCCGTTGCTACATCTGCTACCTGGCTAACAGCTGCGCTATATTCCGCGCAGCAGATGCAGGTAGATAGCCGGTCCGACTCAAATGGTCGAGTAGTGACTATGCATATCTTTTGTTTTTCATTTTCTTCGCTGTGTTCTTTGTGACCTGGAAAACAGGCATCGTGTGAGATTTTTAAACGAGGTGAAAACCAGATTCTCTGCATTATTTCAACAACAATTTTCTCTCTTCTTTTCTAAAAGATAAAAACTTTCGACTGATGGTAAATAACTTCTAACGATTTTTTGATGGTAAATAAATTCTTCTATAATTTTCTTTTTTTCAGATATTGCGATTTCTTATGACCAAAAAGTTAAAAACTGTGCTAAGGTACGAACGTATACTTATGTTGTTGCGATTGGCTGAAGAAATAGTGATGAAGACGCGGATGCTCAATGACTGAGAGACACATTAAGGGAGATAACTCGCATTTATATATATATATTTAATATTTTTATCAGACAAAAGTAGGCTTTTGTTGAGTCGCGGACACGCGTAAGATTTTTTTTTTATTTCGTTCCGGTCGTATCTTAGTAGGGTGATATGATCGCTCTAACGAGGCGATCCAACGTGGGAGGCCAGGTAACTTCGGAGAGAGAGGAGCGACCTCTCTGTCAATGCTAGCGTTTGCTACAATCCCGGACTCTTCGCGCGATTTCTGACGCGATTCTCGACGGTGATATTCCTTTCGCGAGAGATCCTTGCACGCCAGATGCGCATGCGCATCCACAATGTTCTTGTTTTGTTTAACTTTTTTTTTTTTTTTATTCGTCACAACACGTGTGAGAATACACTGATGTTCCGTCGCTGTCTCTTCTTTACGTACATTGTCACACAAACCGTGCATTAAAAATTTGATACAGAAATTAAACATCCAACAGAGATGCTCGCATTGATAGCAAAGGTCGTTTATTTTCCACCGTCAGAGACTTGTTGCCTTGAATCTAGTTTTCGATCGGCCATATGTATGATACGCAAAAGAAAGTGAAAAGAAAAAAGGGGCATGTTTTTTTTAAAGTTTTTTTTTAAGGCTGTGCTCGAGTTTATCGCGATGATCGATCTTGCCGTTCTTCTTTCAAGCCCCGACGCGCTTCGAAAAAATTAATACGAGTTTTCCTTCCGTTTTGGTTTGGACTTTCAACTTTTAAAAGCTCTCTCTCGTACATGTCGTTTTGATTTATCGCTTGTTGCATCTTCACGCGTCGAAGTCTCTCCGAGAGTTCGCGAGTTTTAGGACCGGAGTTGCGCCACGTTGTTCTCAGCCTGTAGAAAACATGGTTTTTCTTCTTTCTCGTGACTCTGTCTCGCGGAAACACGAGAAGCGTTCCCGGCGGCCAGACACGCGGTAAAGGTAAACGCACGCGATAACGCCTGTCCGAAGGAACGTTTGCCGAACGTTTCGCACACAATTCTCGCGGATGATCAATCGTCGCACTTGAATCTTCGGCCGCTTCTTCGGGCAACAGTGAAACGATCGCGTTTGCCTCTGCCGATCCGGGATTGCGAATCTCATACAGACGGAGATAATACAGATAAATAACAACAGATAAAAAGTCAGCCCATTGTAGCCGTGACGTGTTTTTTTTGTTGGTGTGAAGAAAGATGTTGGATTGTGCATGTGACGGAGAAGAAAGTTCACGTCTGTCTTTGTGCTCGGGAATATGTCGTATTCTGACACAGAGAATACAATTCTGTCTCGGAAACGCCGGGTACGTCGATGTACGGCCAGTCGCGTGCGCGGATTCTTTCTCGGTATAATTTTCTCTCTTTCTCTCTTCTGTCCTTCCTGCCCTTCTTCCTGCTCTCTTAATATCAAGGAATCATCGCGGGGGTCTCTTCCTTTTTTTTTTTTTTTTTACCCTTTTCTTATTTTGCACGATAAGAAAAGTGGAGCGAGGGAACTCGATAAATCCTCCATTTTTCTGCCTTCATTTCCTTCTTTTTGTTACCCTCATCTGTCTTTCAACGTCCTCAAACGTGCGCTTCTTGCGTAACATATCGGCTGGTCGTAAATCACAAAACCGGACGTTTTCTCGTCCAGTTGGAGGTGCGAAGAATTGACGAAATCTATCGGGATTAATTCGGAGGGATTTTTGTTGTTTGAACGTCACGTTCTCGATTGCACATGCAACTGGTTGAGAATCTTTCACGCGACTGTGAAAGACGCGGCTCTCTCTTTTGTTATTACGAGTCTCTGTCAAAGCAAAACGAACAAAAAAAGCACGTGCCCGCGCATCATAGATCTTGGTCGCGCAAGCGCGCGCCAAGATTACTTGCAATACGATATAACGATGTGTGAACAATATATATATTACATATTCATATATATATATATATATTTTTTCTTTGTTCATTCCGTGTATGCGTACACTCGATAGTTTTTAACCCATTTGTGCCATATATATATATATTTTTTTTTTGAGCGTAATTCGTCTTGCATGCCATGCTTCCTATACGGTAGTGTAACTATTACACCTTAACTCTCTTGCGGAGGTGCGCAAGCGCGATGCGTCTCTTACGCGCATCGATGGTGTGCTCCCCACGTATATATATAATAATAATGCATGGTGGTGGTGTAGATAAATAAAATACGGTACTTATATATCGTGAAAGAAAAAACTCTTTAAAACTCGCGAATTTTTAGTCTGATCTCCCCTTTGCAACGCGCTCGCACACATTCGACAAATCAAATTTATTTTTACTAACCCACGTGTACATAACTCGCTTCTTTGTTCGTAACGCATAAAACATGAACTACTGAAAAAAAAAAGAAAAAAAAAGAAAATTAACCCAATCACATATATATCTATTTTTGTGGCTCTCTCATATGTGGCATACACACGTGCGTCTCACGTGTATGGTATTTACATATGAGCGTCCAGAAACGAAAGGGACTTCATTTATATTAATATGTATATGTATACACGTATACTTCGTATATATAATATGCTTTAACATATATTTTATATATATATGTAATACTTTCTACTCGATATATATTATATCGCTATATATTATATATATAATTTATATATCGATTACGTACAAAACATTTTACATCGTTGTCATTACCCATGGTATTGTACTTTATTCGTTGTTTATTCGACTCTCATGTTTGTTTTTGTTGTACTATGCCATGTCACAATTTTGCTCTGTATCTTCCTGTTTTTATTTTTCACCCCTCTCCAAGTGTCTAGGCGATGATGACGATAAAGAAGGAAGAGCTCGAGAGTTCGGAAAGAAGAGATGAAGAAAAAGAAGCTCTCGCCAGCTGATGCGATCGAGCGATTTCTCGATCGCGGCGGCGACGGCGGTGGCACAGCATTCGGAGCTTCTCCGAAAAGTTTTGAAAGAAGACGAATGAGACGTCGAGAAAAGAAGAGAGAAGAAATTCGCAAGCGCGTTCTTTGCGCGTTTGCGGAACATACACACAGAGAAAGAAACTCGCGCATTCTCGAGTCGGTTTCGTTCGGCAAAAACGTTCGGTAAATCTCGTAACGTCGCGAATTTTTCGTCTTTTATCTTTCGGATTTTAGTTCTTTTCGTTTTTTTTCGAAATTATCTTCGTTCTTATTTCGGTGACACTTCTTTGTTCAAGATCTTCGAACAGAAAAGTTTATGATCGAAAGATTTATTAACCGATTGTCGAATGCCAGAAACTCTTGTAACTAATATTCGAATCCGCAGGATTCGGATGTTTTAACGCGCGTGTTTTTTTTGCATTCGCCGGTTAATTATCGTTCGCTCATTTTTCTCGCGATTTTTTACGCGCGCGCAGCTGTTTCGAGCAAAGTCGCTCGGAACGAGACTCGCGCGCCGCTTTTCTTAACATTCTCAAGAAAGAAGATCGAAGGTCAGCAGCACGGGTAAAATATGAGGTAATTAATGAGGTAAAGAGAAACGTTTTAATTTCAGTAGAAGATAAGAAAGGAAGACGAGATATATGTTGGTAATAAAGATACTAATATGCATCGTAATCATAATCCGCATTCGAAATATCGCGCATTCTCAACATGCATTACTTATTACTCATATTTCCGCATTTATTCAATTATGTAACATCTTGATTAATTGTCGATCTGTATCGCAAGTAGAAACAGGCTCTCACGTGCAAAATAACGAGTCTAATTAGTGGTAAGACGATTAGAATTGCTTCTTACACGTGATAAGATGGTTTTTATTTGCGATATAATGTTTCTTCGTTTTTTTTACACAGGAGGTGTGTTATGTGCAAATATATTACATACACTTATGTGTGCGTGTGTATATGCAGTGTGTCTGAGAAAAAGTGAATGTGTACGGGTGTTTGCATACAAAGTGTTTATTATATATTTAAACCTGTTTTTTTTTTTTTTTTTATATACAGTTATGTTGATTGGGATGCATTTTTATTATCGATAACAGATTTTCTTTTGCGTTTCTAGAATAGTAAGAGAATAAATTTTTATGTCTCTTACTACTTGGCAACAACAATCTAAAGTGATATGAAGACGCCAAATATTTTCCGGTTTTTTCGTTAATATCTCGCGTTTTGTCGAGATTTTAGAGTGAATAGTCATTCTTAACATTTCGAGATATCGATAGTTGAGAATTGATAGTAATACGATCTAAAATCTAGAAAAATCGCGCTACGGGAGTGTTTTACTTCATGTTTATGGAAAAATAGAGATAGCATGACTTTGCGTCATTGCTTGTACGTGGCCAGGAAGGTCGAAGAACAGCAGCTTTTTCTGCTATTTTGAACTTCTTAGTAGGCTTGGCGTAGCAAGGAACTCATTGTCATTTTTTCTAGTTTTCCAACTTTGGCGATAGCGTTAGAACGAAGAAGAAAGAAGAAAGAAGATCGAAGAGAAGCTAATCGAGAAAGAATAGCAGCATTGGTAATTTCTGAGTTTTTTATTTTTGAGACTCAGAAACTGATGCGCGGATCGGATTTGAATTTCTAAATATCCGCATTTAGGATTTTTGGATCTTCAGAAAATTGTCCGTTTTGCATTTATTTATTTTTCTCGTTCTTCACTCGCGACGTGTTTTTGTTCGACTCGGTCGAACATACGCGAAATGTGTTTTTTTTTTAACTAGAAGAACTGGGAGTGAAGACGTCATGTTTTAGTTCGAAGGTCTCGCTTTTTTTTGAGCCTTTGAACGAAAACACAGAAGACATCGGCAGTTTGTCTCGTTGGATTGGTAATGTATCGCCTGGATGGTATAGTATTGGTAAATTTTTTATTTTACCTAGCCTAAGATTAGCGAATTGAAATATTTTAATTTCACACATAGTTTATAAGTTGCGAGCGTTACATTGCGATGTAATATTTTAAACATTTATGCGTATCAATTTATAGCATATGGTTTTCACACATTTTAGTTATTAAGTTGTAAACTCTCATCGTATTTCTTGATCGTATAATCATGAATTTTTTGAATTACAGAGTTTTTTCGATTTCTGTTGCGTGAATGTTTGAGTGAAATTTATAGAACTTTTTATTCTGTAATCTCATCTCAAACTAGACATGTGCAGAAATCAGAACGTGTGTTTTGTAGGTGATTGTAAAAATCTAATTTTTTTTGAGTGAGAACATGTGTTGCGTGCAAGCAAGTCTTTGAATGAATAAATATGATTTATTTTAATAATTTTATAATAGTTGTACTTACAATGTAAGACCGCTCTTTTTATTGAAAAATTTTACATTGCCCTTATATTTACAGAAACGTACGTTTTCCGTACAAATATCTCACATCTATTTACAGATATTTTATCGGTTTTTTTAAATGGAAATCTACAATAATTTATGATTTCCATAATAAAAAACGAGTTATTAATACGATCGGATTGTCGATTATTGTCACGATTGATCGTGTTTACGAAGATCATTCTGTCAAACGGCTGCTTTCAAGAATGCACTTGGCTTTTTTGAAAGCTTTGAGATAGTGTGTTGCTGGTGATAGAAGAATATGTTGTCACAACGAATCTTGCAGGTATCAGTTTGATAAGAGGTAAATGAGAGAAAGGTTTATATAATGCGTAAGTATTTAGTCTTGCGTGTTGTATCGGCACGTAAGATACTTTTTCATTATATTTTATGTGACATAAGATATAAGTTTGGCACAGAAATAGTTAAGTCTCAAAAACGTTTAATCAATCAAAAATTTTGATCCAAGTTGTCGAGAATATTTCTTTGCAATATGTTTCGAGATTAATTAGAACATTTATCTATTTCCGTCGCCAAATATTTATATGTACTTACATTAGATATACGATATTTCTCTTGGCACGTTTCTCTAAATTCGTTTTTATTTTATTTTGTGTGAGACATAGTTATCAAAGTTACATATCGTATTTTTCTAAAGTCAAATTTTTTTTTTTTTTTTAAGAAATTTGCATAAATTCAAGATACACGATGGATATATAAAACAAGTTTTCATTATCTACGTACTGACAAGCGGTGAATATTACACTGACGCTTGTCAGTCAGTAAATTTTGAAGAGATTTGTTTCGTAACTCTCGTCGACCTGATACGTTTTGTTAAAAAATTTAATTTCAGTTCAGACATTCGTTTTGCAAACTTTAAAAATCGCGCTATGATCACCGAACGAGAAACAAGCTATCATCATGCCGTTAAAATTCCTGTATATTCTTTCCTTTGTCCATTCCCGCGGAAAGATTTTAAGCTTCGTGATATCGAATATGACGTAAAACCTGGATTTCTTTATCTCGTGCACATCTCCTTGGAAAGATAGCGTTGAAGGTATGTTCGTGTGAATCTCCTCGTATGAGTGGAACATTTTTCTCAAGTTAGTTTGTGTTTGTTCGAAAAGACGATAAAAACGCGTGTAGAAATTTTTCTTGATTTCTCGAACATGCAAAATCCAAAACTCAGATCGCGAGATTGCAAGTTACATTCCTGGATCGGTCGGAGTCTAAGGCGCCAGATTGCGAACGATCTATCGACTGTTCTTGCATCTCGTAATTCGGTAAAGATCGTTAGCTATTTATTATGAGAATTTCTTGTCTCAAGAAGTTGGTGAAAGCTCTTGATATTATACAGCAAGATACTTATTTTTTAATTCACATAAAATGTTTAACGAAGCTCAGATTTTTATTCAAAATTACTTTGTATTACTTGCAGAATTACGTGTGCGCTTACATGTCAAAAACTTCTTTACAATCATTCGGATATTTTGCGAGTAGCGACGCAAAAATTGATAAAATTTGTATACTGGAATTGCGCCGCTTTTCGCAGATGTTCGAATGAAATTACGATTAATAAAACTAATTAGTATCAATAATTAAAGTATATAAATATAGTTTTAATAAAAATCTGAATAACAAATTGGACAGTAAAGAACACGCGAGAGATGCACTTTTGAGAGAACATGTAAATAAAGAAAAAAAATTCAAATTTTCGAGGAAAATCCGAAAAAAGGAGATATCTCCGTGCTCGCATTTTCGTTAAAAGTTTGAATAACTTTTACCTGTAATTAGAAATTGATTGCAAGCTTGTTGCGGGTCTCGCAGAGATTTCAAGTCAATTTTAAATTACAGCAGAAGCATGTTCGTAAAAAAGTATTTGTTTTTATTTAAAATCAACGTGAATGAGAAGTGACTTCCGTCTACGTAGGTCTGAAGTCGATAGGGATGTCAATTCAAATTCACAAATCAAGCACAAATAGAGATGATAACAAAATTATTTGCAAAACAATATCTTGTTGACGTTTCACATCGCAATCATATCTTCTATAAATACAAATCTCTCGGAAAATATGTTTTGCTGAAAATGTTGACATGACGATTCACGTAACAAATCACGATTATTGAATCTCGTCGCACTCACTGTCGCTCTGTTAATTCTTGCTGCGCAGCGATTATTAATCAGTGTTGCAGTGTTTTGCGCGAGTGACGACTGCGACTGTCTAATCTTCGCTACTGACGTATCAATGATAATCATACAAATAATTTTTTTTTATGTTAGCATTTTATGTAAACAATTATATAAATATTTTTCATACCATCATAACAAAGACGAAACGAGACTGCGGTACGATTCATTTATTCCTCTTTGAGTAAATTTCGGCGGGAGAGCGTCACTTTTCACAGAGGAAGTTATATGCTTTCTGAGAGATACAGAATCGGGAGGGGAGGTTACCACGGTGTTTCAGGAACTATTTTGGCTAACATTGTTTGCGGAGCTGGAATGTCTGGTAGATGGGAGTCTCCGACACCGATGATACAAATACGAGATGAACGACGTGACAGAAGGTGGGGGCTCACTAGGTTCAAAAGACTCAAAATGTCCTAAACAAAACTGGCAATTGAGTTGTTGGAGCTTCGCGACGAGACGTTTTCGAGGGAGTAGCAGAACCGAGGCCACTGACACAGGAGGGCAACAGCAGCAGAGATATGTCACTTAGTAGCAGCGATCCTTTTTCTCATTGTGTGACTTCTGTTTTTCTTGACGCTTCAAACTTCGTTCAGGAAGATTAAAAAAAAAAAAAAATCGCGATGCGCCAAGTAACGAATGATGAGTTTCCGCATTCGTCGTATCTGGCCTACGTTCACGCACTAGGTAACTAATTCAACAAAATACATGTATATTTTATTCATATGTATATGTGTTAGTGTGCATTTGATGTCGAATAATCGATCATTGTTATCTGCTGTCCATGGGTGCAGATGCGATGTTGGATTATTCTATGAAAATGACAAGTCAAATTTCGCGTTGATTTCCAAGCAGAAACTGGGAAAATTAAAATATTTATTTGAATTATTATTTTTATTGCAAAGTTAATGTCTTTAACTTGCTTGGAGCTCAACTCGATTTTCTGATTCATTCACAGATTAGTATCGCGGATTTTTATTTGATCGAGTTACCTAGTGAAGCGACATAATTACGAATTTCATAAATTTGTCACTTATCTTCGCTCGCGACATAATATTGCTGGATTCGGTTACCTCTTAAAGGTTTTTGTTTTTTATTTTTGTTCTGATTAAAAGTACCGTATGAAATTCAGTTTGTTAACTTTCGATTATCAATTTTATTAAAATCAATTGTTTGTGGTATTGTGAAAAACAGTTGAAAGTTTTATAATACTTATAAAAAAAGGTATAAAGAAATACTTTATTATACTATTCTATGAAGAGTTATCTAAAAATTTACAGTCTCTATGTGCACTTCATATGTTTAATTCGCGCGCGCGCGCGCAAATCGTTAATTGTTTTATGTTAGTAATGTCATAAATTTTGTAAAAAAATTTTATAAATTTTTATATGGTCTTTTATTTACAAAACAGTCGTTCAGAAAACGATATTCGGTTTTATTAACCACTTTTGTAAATCAAATCGTAAAAACGATGCGATGTTAATCGCCAATTGTTAAAATAAATTACTGCGAAGAGTTAATCAGGCATATGTATTGCATTGATGTTTTTTAACATTTGTCATTAGTTTTAATTGAGTGTAAAGGTAACATGTTCAACGATTATTACATGCATTTTAAATATATTCGAAATTGTTTACGATGGTTTTTTACACAATTGTCTGTAGTATTAATTTCTAAATATTCCTTAAATCGTTTAGTGAGAAAACTTTTCGTTTTCTTATTTGTTATGTCATTGTATAAAGGATTATTCTATCAGTCGGGGTTTCCTTGATTCCTATGAATTTAATACACGCTAAAGAGCTAAACTCAAAATAGTAGTGCGTTGCGTACGAGTACAAAAACTATCAAATTGGTTATCGGTGATGTGAAGATCGAAGAATAGCGTCTTGGTATAGCGGAGCTTTTTTGTACACGTGTATTTATTGCGAAATAATCAACGTATAAAATGGATTCGAAATCAGCAAATCGTCGTCTTTCCTGTTATCGATTGCTCCGAATGTGTGCACCTTAGTCTTATCTTGTTCATTGATAATAAATGCAGATGATGAATAACTTATCGATCATGTGATCAATAAGTTCCGACAAAATTTTGAACTGATGTGTGCACATGAGGAGACTTCAGTTTTTGTCTTTCGGTAATCTCTTGATGTTTCGTATTGATCGACCTCGAGCTGCATTCGACGTTACCCTCGTCATCCATGAATGCGAATTCTCTACCAATCGATGGACCAGAGCAGAGAAGACAAATAAAAACTTTTTTAAACAGAGAACGTTTCTTTGTTTTATTGCGCGATTCCTTTTCCCTTTTTCAGGTATTGTGTATTTTCAGGTATTCAGGTAATTTGTGTCTTGTACAGGAATTTATTAATTTTGTTCCTTCTAACTCTACTCATAAAATAAAAATGCAAAAATTTGAGTGAAATGATTTATTATCGTAAAGTTAGATAATTTGTTTTAAATATTGTTTTTGTTTTTTAGATTTTTTGTATCATTGACGAAGTGCTTCTGGAAAATTAATTTCACGATTAGACACAAGGTTGTTACATCTAGTTTTTCAAGACTTGATTTATTTAATTGTTATAGATTATAAAATTAGGTTTTAATATATGAATTAAGTTGCAATAAATTTTTTGTGTTTTGAAATTATTCAGATTGATTCTACAGTGCACAAGAAAAGTAACTTGAAAATCGCAAGAGAGAGAAAAGCGTTTTAAAAAGAGAAGGAAAACAATTTATAAATGAACTGCAGTTAGAGCAGAGCAACGGAGTGTCTAATCTTATCGGCAGCAAGACTCAAGTTGTTACAATAAACTTTCTAATCGAGTTCTGAAAATCAGAGTTTTATGTCAATATTAAAAAAAAATAAGATTTGATAATAATGCTTTTTTGTCTGTCATTGAAATACGTTATTTTTTAATTTTAAACTTAAGTGAAATTTTTATTTCTCTCGATATTTGAAGATAGTATCTCCAGATTTCTTGCTTCTACAATCATCATCTAGCTACAGTTACTATTGTGTTCAGATAGATAATAAATTAATTCGTGGATGGTAATAGAATAATTAATTTTCAAGATTTATATTTATAACAAGTGTTTTACTTTTCTGAGGTTTAAAATTGAATTTAGTCAGGTTCATAAGTCCATGTTCTAGAAAGAATATTGTTCGATATTAAAATGTTTTGTATATGTTAATTATAATCCGCAATTTTATTCAGCTAAATTGATAAATTGTTTTGTATTATAGGAATTTTAATATGATATAAGCAAGAATTACATATTGATTTTATACATTAAAACTAATTTCGATATGTGATCCAGACACACTGAGTTTCTTCATAATAATGATACGCACACAGCACATTTAATTAATTTATTAATGAAACGACGCAAGTCGATTAACAACGACAAATTGTTATTTGATATATTTTACTAGTGTAAATATATTTTTTGTTAATAATAAAAACAATTTAAACACACAGCGATGACTGTTGGTTGATGTGTATTGCATGCTCTTAAAGTGTTGTCATCCAGTAAGTGCTTTATGAGTGTCGACATAGCGAATAAACGTTGCGTTTAAAGTGACAACAATAAAAGAGAGAATCTTTCGAGCTTCTATTTCGTCGAAGGGAAGTCATTCTCAGTCGTATATCATTGACGCATATAATTTTAGTGAATTATTGTGTTCGTGGATGTGTTGGGTGAAATTATACAAGGAGGCACATATTTTACGTTGGGTTGAATTATTAATTACATCACAGGTGTAAAAATGGATGCACTAATAAAAGCCAGCTCATTTTGGTGCAGCATGTAAATAACAAATAGCCCAAAGCAACGGAGACTGTGCACAAGAATTTCCCATGTACAATTAGAAAAGGCAATGTTTTTCAACAATAACATTTTTTTTAAATAAAATAACATTTTTATAAAAAGCATAGTCTAAGTTTGTTTTCTTGTGTGCAAAAACGGTCAAGTTTTCACATGAGGGTTTGCTATACGCAGTACAAGCTTTTTTTACGGTATGAAGCTTTTTTAACATTGTCATTACATGTACAAGATTTTTTTATTGTATTTTTGAACAAGAAAAAATATATTGAAATGTCTTAAGTAACGCGTTTTTTTTTTTAACTTCCGCTTTAACGTTAATCTGTTCGTGGATCACGCGATTCTCAGATAGGATAACAATTATATTTTGTATCAATAAAATCAGGTTTTTAATTATATTTATATTTCAATTAGTTTTCCACGAAAAGATTAAACGGAATCGACATTTTGAAGCTTTTGCGCAGTCTTCCTTTGGAGCAAGCTTGATTCAGTATTATCCACACGCTTGGTTCGAGCTTTTTCTTCTCTGTTGAAATAAATAAAAGAGCGGGGAGGGGGGTGGGAGAGAGTAAAATCAATTCATGTCTCAATTGGAAATGTGTTTTATGGCTTGTAAGAGGGAGAGACAAGAGAGGTAATAGGAAAGGGGGCTCGTTTTGTGCGTTTGACACAAAGGAACAACCCCGATGTAAAAAGGCCTCCCTGTATGCTTGCAGCCAACTACTCCGCGATGGAGTGCGCCTTGGGCGGAAGCGGCGGCGAGATGCGTTTTGAGTGCATAATGTGCGGACGTCGGTACAGATCGCGGTCTTCTCTCACTCGACACTCCAAGTACGAGTGCGGTGGCCTCGGATCCAGGTACACCTTCACCTGTACTCTGTGCGGAAAGGCATTCTGCCGGCCGGACCACCTCAAGCAGCACATTCTCAACATCCACGGAGGTTCCATCGCCAAATAAGATGCGGTGTTGCATCTTTCTTCCTTAGCAACGTGCTAGACACATGCTGACACGTCATATTTGATTTACATGGTCGTTTTTTAAAGATTACCGCAGTTATATACAACAATGTTGGAGCTGATGATTAGAAAGTTTAAGATTGAGAAAAGAAATAGTTTTGTGCGAGCATGTACAGGAAAGATTTGTATTTTTTTAATAACAATTTAGATTGATCGATAATCTCAATTGATGTTGAATTTACGAAGTCTTCTGAATTACTTTGTTACGCAAGTTTATGTACTGTTCGTGGTAAGCAAATTTGTCTGTCTACTAGAAACAGTTTGAAGCGAGTGTTTTGAGTGATCAAATTGATTTTGATCCTGATAAACTTATATTTGAAACGGGTTTTTTTTCTATTAAAGAAGTGATGCAACAATTTTAGAGTTGTAGATAGAAGGGTTTTTTAGTCGAAGATAAGACTTTATATCTTAACCAGTCTCTTTAATCGTGTTAGTTATCTAAAAGAATACCAAAGGGAATTTTTACGTGGATTTATCAATAGAGTTTAGTTGTCGTGTATGGAGAATTATGAATTATTTCCTATTTTATTTTATTTTCTAGTATATAGTAGAATTGAGGGGAATGAAATATTTAATGAGAGACGAATAATCTGCCAATTGTTCGTTTAGTAAGGTTTACGCGTATATTTTTCTAATTTACATAAAAATATGTAATCGAGTAATTGTTTTTATTAATCTCAAATTTATGATGTAAAAATAACTTTTAATGAGTATTTTGCATAAGTTTTCTTTTAAAATTTTATTTGACTAGTTAGTTTAGTTATTTGGAGAGGGTATCTCTTGCGTTGAAAATGTAATCAGACGTTTTTTGTTACAATTTTTGCAAATCAATTTAATCGTAAACGTTATCTTTTTTAAATGATGAAAAAATTGTATTATATTTTGTAAGATACATATGTTTAAGAGAAACGTATGTAAGACAGGGAAATTGATCAGTGACTATTTTATGCATAACTGCGTGTTTGGTTTAGAGATAAAACTGCCAAATAGTTTGACTATAAATGCCAAATGATTAATATTCCTATTTTTCTAGTGCAATACATACATACATACATACATACATATATATATATATAAACTGATTTTATATATAAGTATATAAAAATATAAATAATGATGTATGTACTTATAGATATGTACAGATGAATTAATATTTGATCGGAAACGAAAAAAGAATTATCTATCACACAACACCTATGATAATAGGAGCAAGTCATGGTTACTCTTGTTACAGTTATCAGAAATAATTTATTTTACATACATAATATTTACACGAAAAGCTGCAAGTTAAAATTTAATATATATGTTAGTGCAATCAAAAGTACAAATATTTAACTGATGAAATGAATAATGACTAATGTAACGCGAATGTTTGTAACGTGCGGCGTTTGTAGGCGATTAAAATAATTTTTTTTTTTTTTACTATTTCACGATTGTTTCTTTTCATATATATTAATTAAATTAGGTAATTGTGGAACGCTTTATCACAAACGCAACATTTGCAAACTTTCGCGCGTTTTGCATGTTACAATTTATTATAAAGTTTGAAAATAATTTGATACTGTATACACACAAGTCGCACTCGCGTTACAATATTTGTTGTAACAATAATCTTGTTTTGTTTATGCGATAGAAAGAATTGTCTTCTATATACAAATAAGAGAGGTTTATATATTTTTCAACGGATATTCAATATTTTATTCTGGGGTAAATAGCGTAACATAAATTTATAGAAAAGGTTTTATTAAGAGGTGCAGTTTTGTTTCGTTTATAGTTTTACTTTATAGAAGACGGAAGTGTCGATTCTATTTAAAGAGAAGTGCGTCATATATGTATATGCAGTAACTTTTGTTGTGCTGAGGCTATGAAATACATGCTAATAGATTTATGAGAGTATATTTATGAAAAAAGCATGAAAATGAAGTATTGTCTTATAGAATATGATATGAATATCTATATTATTGTTGGGCAGTAATTTCGCACGTTGTTACTTACTGGATTTTATAAATTTCTATAACATTTTTTCAATAAAAATATAACTTTGAAAACATATTCATCGTGTATTTTAAATTTTCCTCATTTATTTCCTTATCTTATCCTCACTTGATATACTCACAAACATATATTGATGTTTAGTTTTCGTAGTAACTATAAGACAACGTTATATAAAAAAAGTATCAATGCGATTAAACTTTTTTTATATGTATTTTATAAGCTCGAGATTGGTTGTTGATGAAATCGAAATAAATACACTTTGAGACAAATTTCGAACAAGAAATTATGAATGAACACACAAAACTTGCAACATACTACAAGTTATAATTTGCTTTTAATTTCGTGATAGTACATATACTGGAACACATTTCTTGTTTGTATAAAAACTTACAACTTTCCACAAAGCACGCATGTTTCTTTTTATCATAATTAAGGCTCTTTAAAGATAACGTATTTTTGCATTTCATAGTTCACTAATTAGTTTAATGCCGATCTTTTTGAAGAAATGCACGACGCAGAAAGAGATTTTGTCAATAATTCTGTTCTTGATAAAAACGTTAAAACAAAATATAATTTTATATAGTTTTATTGATTAAAGTCCATGAAATGCAAATACGATCCCTTCAGTGTTCTGCGGTTTTCCGGGATATAAATTGACGAGAGGCTAGGCAGTTCCTCGAGGACTGACGTCAGTTCGTTCTGTGTTTCTTTGCAGACCCGTTGCAGACAAGTGAGTATTGGTGCACGGAGTGCGGCACGCGGTTCAATCATTACTCGTCTCTGATCAGACACACGAAGTTCACCTGCAACCGCGTCCGATCCAAATACATCTGCGTCTGCGATTATTGTGGCAAGCCCTTCTGCCGTCCGGACTACCTCAAGCAGCACATCCAGTTCTTGCACAAGAGCCAGAACTAATCGACTCTCGTCTTTGAAGATGCTTAATTACTGCGAAAGTTAGTACATTATCGATTGGGAGAAATTTTCGGATTGGAAAAGAATAGAATTTTATAGTTTACCTGCTACTATAGTAACCCAAAGTTTCTATTTTTATACTATAAAAATATAAAAGGAGAGAGAGAGAAAAACGAGGTAAAAACTTTCATATCCTGAGATAATTCATACTGAGATATATTTTCATTGTTCCTTTTACATGAATTTGTTTACATAAAGTAATTGGTAATTTTCCTACTCACTTGTTAGATATTATTACATAAGAAGAATAAATTTAACAATAACTATTCTCTAGGAATTGTTACATAGTTCAGTAAAAATATATATTGAATAATTATATTAAAAGTATTCTAGACCTAATATTTATTTAATTAAATATACGTTAGCAATGACTTATGTATACGCTAGGACATAATGTGTCTCACATGTTGTATTTCGAGAATATTTTAATAAATTAGCGATATGTAACAAAAATATTTATTGTAAGCGACATATTTTGCAAGTTTATTTATTTTACATCGCTTGTACTTAGTTCTAATATAATTACTAGCATCACAAAAAAGTTGTTCGTCGCAGGAACTAATTTCAACTTTGTTAATTTGTAAAATTAAAAATTTGATTAAAATTATATTTATTTGAAGCCAATTTTCAATTTGTTTTAAATTTTGTACAGTTTTTAATTTTATCCTATTGTCAAGAAATTCGTCCTCTGTGTGAAGATTAAGAAGTTGTAAACTGAAAAACAGTCGTGTAAATCTCGGTATAACAGCAATCGAAAATGAAAAACTGTAAAAAAAAATAACTACATTTTCTCACATACAATATGGTGATTATCTAAATCTCGAAAAAAGCTTCGCAGTAATTCATCATTGAAGAATTTAGCAAAGCAACAGCAGTTGAAGATCGTACTAAAACATCAAGCTTTTTAATCAGACAGAAATTCACACTGGTTTTTTATCTAACTCAACATAATCGTAATATACATTTATCTAATCGCAGGAAGATTGCATGAGAAAGTAAAAAGAGAGAGAGAGAGAGAGAGAGAGAGTGCGAGAGCGAGAGCGAGAGAGAGAAAGAGAGACGTACTTTTCTGTGTGCATGCTGGAATAAAATGGTGGATGAATTGCCACGACACGCTGCAGAACTTGAAATTCACACGGTTGTGTAATATTCCACCTTCTTACAGCATGGAATTGGAGCGAATACCAGCGGATGCCCGATTCGAGATTGAATGTTCATCTATCGTGGGCGAAGGTGTCGCGTGAGGAACAACATCAACTGCAGCAGCCCGTTCTGCAGCAAACGTTGGGTCACGTTTGCAAGACTTGCGGCAAGGTTTACAAGCAGAGAAACGCTCTTTGGCGGCACTTCAAGTACGAGTGCGGCAAGAGTCCCAGATTCCAATGTCCGTATTGCACCTATCGATCGAAGCAACGATCCAACTTGTATTCGCACGTTAAGCACAAGCACTACGGTCTCAAGATACATGCAATTGATCTTGAGGAGGGCAAATAAAGTCCCGTTTTGAGGAAATCTGTTTATTTGCAAGACTAAAAAACACAAAATTGCGAAGTGCCTCTGTGCGTTCGCTTTCTGTTTTGTTTCAACGAGAGATTTTATAAGTTTTCTTAGAGATTCTTTTTTAAATTACCTCTAAAAGTATACGGAGTTTACATAGTTAAGTGAACAGTTGATATTGAAACAATTAGGAATAAAAATAATATTGACATTGAAATTCTATAAATAATATTTACTTTTTATAATTGTTTTTTGTTTACTTGAGAACTTGAATCAACGGGAATTTTTATGAAGGATTATAAAAAAAATAGTATTTTTGTATGAATGTGTTAATTATTAATTTAATTGTGAATGCAAGTATACATTGACACAGTAAAACATAATCAACAACCGAAAAAATTGTTATACATAATTAGTATATAGTTGTGTGCCATCGCAAAAGTTTTGAAAAGACTGCTCTTTCTGAAATATTATATAGTGTGTTACTTGTAAAATGAATTGTTGATAATGCGATTATATCTGTTACTACATTCAATAATTTATAATTCGACAAAACTATATATAATTATGATGTAACTTATATATTCACTCTTTTATTCGCTTTCTAAAGTATTTTATCTCTGACCAGCGTACACTGTTGCATATATTGTATCTATATTGTATATATTGTACGTTACTACTTTGATTAATAAAACAATCCTCTCATAATAAATATAATAATACAATTACGTCAATGTATGATATATTATCACTGTGATGTTTGTCTCTTTTATTTGTGTGCCGGCTTATGTATTATCGCAAATATATTCTAGTATCAAACATAGACACAGAAAGTGATCTAGTAGAAGAAATAATATCGCGTGTCGAACACGATTTATTACACTTTTTTTTATTATTATTGTTTTTATTGTTTACACCTTTATAGATTATAGGAATATGAAAAATAACAATATTAATCAATAAGTTGTATGACGTGTAGAATTTTAAAAATACGTCTGTAGTGGCAGATTTTTTGAAGCATTTTAATAGTTTGAATGATAATTTATCAAATTGTATTGACCGTTAATAACGGTTGCAAAAGAAAAACTGTTTAATTTTACTAATCAGCAGAAGAGAGATCAATTTCTTCGAGCGTTTCAAGCATGCGGACCAAGGAGTGTTCTCTGTCGACTCTTCGCTCTTATTTTTCTCCTGAATTTAAGTAGTTAGATCTTCAACGATCGATTGTTACATCCTTCCGTTCAATCTCCCGTCGTTATCTGTTTCAGCGTTTCTCGACAGTAATGCCGAGTTTCGTTGCCGTTTCTGCAACTGTCCGTATTCGAACAAGAGTCATCTAAAACGTCATCTGACAAGGGGCTGTTTCAAGGATCCGTCCCTCCCAGTCGAGATTCTGCAGCGCCGATCGGGATCCAGCAACTACGTGTGCCCGCAGTGTTCTCAGGGATACAAGAATAAACGCACGTTATACACGCATTTGCGCACCGCGTGCGGCCACGAGCCCAAGTTTCAGTGCCCGTATTGCGGTCTGAAGAGCAAGCACTCGCCCAACATCTACACGCACATCAGACGAAAACACAAGGGCGAGGATCTCTTTCTGATAATCGATGGCAAATAGAATTGTAAATCTTTTTAAGTTTTTTTAGTTGTTTTGTTGCTGTTTTTATCGATAGGCGTACATATAAAAAATAGAACGTATAAGTTCCTTGCGAGGCGTGTTATATGAAAGAGAATATGAAACGAACTAAACGAACTGAGAAACGAAGACTATTTTATATTTTTTATGCTCTTTTTGTAACTTAGTACATCTACAAATACTCTTTTGAAAAAATGTACAATAACATTATATATGAAAATAAAATATAATATTTATGAAACATATAATATTTAGTATGATACATGTACATATGAATAAAATAATTGTTAATACACGCGCATCAGACGAAAACACAACAACGAAGATCTCTTTTCGATAATCGACGGCAAAGTGTAATTATTGTTACGTGTGAGTATATTTATTGAATATAATGTTGATAACATTCAAGTTTATGTAGTGACGTCACGACTTCGGCTACTAAAAACACATCGAATACGTTAGATTACATTGTGCATATTTTATACATATATGTATCTTTCATGTGTCTTTCGGTTTTTTTTACAGATGAAAAAATAAATGTTACATTATACACATTGTGTTTGTTTTTCTGCCGCACATCAATACTTGAGAACCAATTTGATGAAAACTCGACCGAAATATTTACAGATCTTGTTCTTGATAATAAAACACGGTAATTTACTGCTTAGTGTGTCACTTATTAATACGATATTAGTAGTAGAAAATATAAAGAAACAACAGAGTTTTATAAGAATTATATTACTTCATATTAGAGAGCTGTTTTTCGGCCTTTAAAAATAAATTATGAAAACTAGTAATATCATCTCTTGTATTTTGGTTTAATATAATTACATAATGAATAATACGTTTTGTTATACGTATATATATTTTATATTATGCGATATATAAACACACATAGTAAAAAATGTCCTATCTGTACTATCTGTTGTTGCATGTGTGTCTACATGTTCGTAAAACGTCCTTCCTGCATGCATATGTGAAAACGTCCTGTTTAATAGAACAGTAGTATTAGTTTATTGTAGAAGTAATTAAATAAGAAGATACAAAAAACAATATGAGAATTTGTCATAAGAAAAAATTGCTTTTTTACTTTTATCTGTATTATCTCGTTAAGTTTTTTCTGTTTTTATTTTACACAAATGTGTAGAATATATTTTGGATTTATCTAACTGCAAATATATGTACTGAGATCTTCAATAATTCGCTTCGGCGAGAGAAGAAGCTTTCACTGCTACTTCTCGTTGTTGCAGCTAACGAGTAACAAATCGGCGGCGGTGACTCGTTCTCTCGTCGAAACAAATAATTGAAAGTCTCTTCATTAAAGTTAGAGAAATTTAAAATATATCTAAAATTTTAGTTGTTTTATGTCTGATTTCAGATGTAGAACTAAAGAAGAAACATTTGAAATGTAAAGTATATAATAAGATTCAAAACCAATGTCAGAATGATGCTGAAAATTCTGATTCCTCTGATGATTGGGTGCCGAAGATTAGGAGAAAAATATTAATGGGCGTGATTGTTTGTGTTGGCTGTAACAAGACGTTTAGAAATCCTCGAACATTTACTTCGCATATAAGCAACGATTGCGGCAAGTTGTACACTTGCGTAATTTGCGAAACGACATTTCGTCATCGGGCTAGTTATTGCAGACATAAGAAACGTGCAACCTGTGTGCCCAAAGTAAATGTCAAACGTGCCAGGAAGTAAAAGTCTAAGAACCGTGTTGCGTATCGCAAAGAAATGTCCGATATTAGTTTTAAGGCTTTTTTTTGTTTTTAGTTTTTTACGTATCGCTTACATTTAAGAATTTTTTGTTTTATTCTTATCGTGATACATAACAATGCATTATACAGAATTTTCTTCAAACAAAATGTAATACAGTTGCAACGCGAGTTGCAACAAGAGCTTTTTTTTTCGTAATCATATTTTTTTTGTTGTTAAGAAGTCACGTCATCGTAATCCGAGTTTCAAATGCTAAGCAACGTGAATTTCGAACTTTTCGTCTTAATTAAGCAGTGCTTATGTTCTAAGTGAGATCTTTGATACTCTTTTTTTTTCTATGTGTGAAAACTGTAAGAAAATACTAAACTATATAACAATTACTATATGTGATACAAGTGGGAAGTTTAGGAAGCTAATAACCGTGCGTTACAGCATATTATCATTTCTTTTTTTATTCGAAACGTTAAAAATAGGTTTTTTTTTTTAACTCGCACTATCGATTTGTATGTTATATGTATATACATATAAATGATATATACATGCATACGTACGATGTATGAACATGCGTTTATAGAATATATGATGTAACCGTCCACCTTTTTATAATAAAAGCGATTACTGTTTAAGTGAATTTTCACTAATGATATATTTTTACAGATTTACTTATATAGCTACAAGTGTTATATGATTACACATCTAATTTTAAACACATTATATCATATCACAAATATCAACCCGCAAATAAAACATTTCATTGGAGGAAGTTGCTTTTTGTTTATCTTTCCATATTGTGTTTATACTGTGATCATATCGTGTTGTAAGTTTGCGCTCGTTGCGAGATTGCGTCAATGATCAACTGACACATCGACAATCGTGTTGCAGAATTGGAGCTAGGCCCAAACAATACGACTCACAGCGACGGCTCGAAGAGAAAGTACAGCTGCAAGTACTGCGGCAAGGGTTTCACGCAGTCCGGACATCTGAGGAGCCATCAGAGGAGCTCTTGCTACTGGAATCCCCGATCCACCTGTCATCAGTCGCAAAAGATCAGGCCGTTCTCTTGCACGCAGTGCGGCGCTTGCTACTCCAAGCAGTCGCACCTCATCTTCCACGTGAGACACGAGTGCGGCCGCACGCAGAAATGCAACGTCTGCGGCAAGACTTTTCTGCACAGCAGCAGTCTGCGAAGGCACTGCCAGAGACAGTGCAACTTTCAGCTTTGTTAATGCGCGATCAATGACACACGTGTGCTGGGAGCAGTTTGACCCGAGTTTTCGCAACAATCGCGCAAGATCTTTTCTCGTTGTTGATATTCTGAAAAAGAGGGAACGTACGTGAAAAGACGTTCCAGAATCTAACTCGTTGTGTTCTATGTTGAATACTAGAGATTAAATAAATAAAACATTGAGGAAGGACAAAAACTGCCGAAATAGTCCGCAAGTTTTTACCGAGCTCTCAAGATCGTGTTACGGAATCTTGAAGATTTATAAGACAGTCAATGTTTTGTTTTTCTTAGAATAGTTTTTTTGTTGAGATATCTGTATCGATGAGTGCAGATAATTTGCGTTGTTCTGTGACCGTTTCTTTGCAGAGCAACCGAATACCTAAGTCAAAGAATTATTGTGATACGTTACGACGAATGTGTATATATAAATTATACTCAAATATTTCTAAAATGATAACAATTGTGATTTCTTTCTGATCCTGTTTTTAACAGAGCGTTTGAATTTCAGAAACATTCTCTTGGATTTAACACGGCATTTAGAAACAACAGTATATCTCGTTTCAAATTTTTTATTTCTTTATCGTGCCGAATATGTGTTTATTGATCTGTTCTTGTATGCTTTCAGATATGTTAGTCAAAATCAACCACGGTGTGAATATAAGTGATAAATAAAACTGTGCCAAATTTTGTCAATAAATGCAGAAGCTTTCTACACTTATATCTTATTTTTACAATTACTTTGCAAATCGGTTAAATCGATCGTACGATTGTATGTTAAAGTGCGTTTTAGCGCACGATACTGCGCGCTAAGTTACGCAAAGATATATTAATAAACTATATTTTCTTTTTCTGTATGCTTTACGCTATTTAAGAAATTTATTATCATAGCAACTTTTTGTCAATTTTTGTTTCCTTGGAATATAATTTCCCGATATTCTTCGCGGCTACAATGGGTTGCATGCGGCTTTTATTTTTATCGTTTTGTTGCATCTTTTATTTTGTTAAGTAGTTTAATACGCTAACTGACTACGACGAATTTTCTGCCATTTACGATGATGAAGAAAATTCTCGACAGTCTATTTTTAACGCGATACATTATCTTTACGATTGTTTTAAATATTATATTTTATGTTATGTTACAGAAAAAGAGGAAGAAGAAGGAGAAGAAACACCAGAAATAGAAACACCAGGAATATCAGAGATAGTAATATCAGAGAGCAGAGAAAATTCGATAGAAAAAGAAATATCTCTCAAGAAGACAAAGAAATTATCAGTAAAAAGAAAAAAATCACCTCAGATGGAAAGCACATTAGTAGTCGAAAAGGTATTACAAAATGACGTGGAAATACAACTGATCATCGAAAAAGTACAACGACCAGTGAAGAAAACATCAGCGAGTAAGGAAGAAATATTGTCGGAGGAAGAACCATTGATTGTGAAAGAAAAGGAGAAATTATCGAAGAAGAAAACGAACACATCTGAACAAGCAGTGCAAACGCGAGAGAAAACAACAGTTTCTAGTGATGACGCGTCAAATAATGAACCTTCAACTAGTACCGGTCACAGAGGAACGTCTCGAAATCTCACCGACCCCGACGTAGTCATCTCCTTGAACGGCTCGTCCGACAACGAAAGTACAGCTTGGACAGCGAAGAATGACAATCCGACGTATCTCTGCAGCTACTGCAACGAATTGTTCTTCTCGTATAGAATTCTCAAAAGACACGTATCGGAAACTTGCTTGTCCAATCCGAATTCTAGAACAAACAACTTGAGCGCCGGAAGATACAAGTGTCATGATTGTGGTCGCAATTACAAGCACGAGAAGAATCTGAGATATCATCAAAAGCACGAATGCAAACAAACAGTCACGTGTCCAGATTGCGGCAGAACTATGCAGGGAACGTACATAACGGAACGTCACAAGAGGAATTACTGCGTTAGCAAGCAGTGGCGTAAGAAAGAAACAAAACTAGAGCCGCTGGAACTTTTCAGCGAAGATTCCAGCATGGAGTTATAAATGAAAAAAAACAACAAATTCTCTTTTTTGTTTTTGCTACCTTAATCGTGTTTTGCGATAATACTTCAATCAAAACAAAATACTATTTTTGTCTAATTACTGGCATCAATGATAAGTGTCTATACGAAATAAAGAAAACGAAAAATTATAATAAAAGTAAAATTACTCGTATGTATCTTGTAGTGTTTAGTATGTTTTTTTTCTCTCTTACACAATTTTATGTTAATTGTGTGTATCTGCTAATGTTAGCATATAACGCTATAATGTTGAACGTAATTTTTCAAAGAAAGAAACGCGTAATTTTTGTCACGTTTGCGCAGTCATTATAATTGATATAATGACTATTACACACAAGTGTCATTTTATTATTATAAGTTTATTATTAGAAGTTGCATTATTTTAAAGAATTATTATTATTAATTATGCATATTGTTTGCAACTTAATTCGTGTTTCTGCTTTTATACACTTATAATTATACGGAGAAAGCAACTTGTGGAAAAACTTAATTACAATTTTGATTGCAATTCAGCTTTTTTGTTTTCTCGTGCTTTATTTTGTGCACTTACACTCGAATGTACCAGGAAAAAACTTATAACTGATATTATTAGTTGATACTAAATATTTTGTGCATTTATATTTTAGTTGAGTAAGTTTATTGTGCACGCGAACTTTCTTTTTTCTCGTTAAGCGCAAAGAGAAACGAGAAAAAATTGTAAAGAAAGTGTACTGTGTGTTGATATGTATTTAATAAAACTTATTTACTGCAGTAGATAGTTACAGAATATTTCATTATATGAATATCCACATTTGCCACGTTACAGCTTTGTGCAATATCGAAAATACAATTAAGCTTTTATTTACATTATATGGAGTTAGCCAACTTATAACACATTTAATATCGAATCTATGTTTTAACGCATTACCTGGCGATTACCTCCGCCACGTGGTTGCTTTACTGTGTCAAATTTTATTTTGTCAAATTTTTTGTCGATTATCTCTCGCGGTACAGTTATAACGTGTTAAGAACGGAGAATGCTGCACCTGTTTCTTATGCATCTCTATGTCATACGTTATAAACACCAGATTACTTATGCATCTCTATGTCATACGTTATAAACACCAGATTACTGCAGATTATCTTTGTGCGAACTGTTTGTCTGTTTTCAGATATCGTTCAACAGCAAGAAAAGCAGAATTCCGATTATCTATCCGTGATGCCGTTGGAGCAGCGCGTTGTCTTTCACTCTACATTGCAGAAACATCACGACGATGGTTTTGGGAATTACGTTTTGCTCCCATTCGATTCCAATACTGTCGTAAGATCTGATTGGTATTCGGATAACATATCTGAGCAGCAACAGCAACAGCATCAACAACAACAACAACAACAACAGCCTGCGCAGCAAAACGACGAACAGCGGCGGTCCAAGTGTCCGAAGTGCGGCAAGAGTTACAAATATCTGGGCGATATGAAAAAGCACTTGCGATTCCAATGCGGAAAAAAACCGGGCTTTGAATGCCCGTATTGTCACAAACGGGCTTACATATCGTCGAACATGTACTCGCACGTTCGCTCAGTGCACAGCGATCTATCGACATTTATAATTGATCTGCACAAATAGTCCACATCGGCCGTGAGATCGAATATGTGAAAAACATGAATGTTGTAATGTATTAATTTAATTTTTTTTTTTTATGATATTAATATTTGTGGAAGATATTTAATTAGTGACGAGATTATTAGTGATGCTATGTCACAGAAATTTTTATACGACGTCTGTTATCTGAAGTTCAAATATTTTATAAAGTGACGAATGCTAAGAATATACATATATAAGAATATAATATATATACATCACACATAATATATATAAAAGACGAAATGTTTTAAATGTTTTTCTTAATGTATTATATATATATTATATATTAATATATTATATATCCTTAATATATCCTCTTGATATATCTTTTCCTTAATATATTATATCTACAGTAGTATTTCTGATTGTGTGTTTAAAAATGTATATTACAAATAAATAATAAACAGAAAATAATACAGCGCCTGCAATATTGTTCTTTGACAAGAAGAATGTGACAGAAATCGAATGTTTATAATTAACATATAAATTAGGTGCAAGTTGTACGCAATACAACTGAGATTCTATCTCGGCAATTCGATTGCGTAGTAGATAACCGAAGAGCATGGACGATACTGTTTCTCTCTATTTCAATATTGTGATAACCTTAGACTTGATGATACATACATACGTCAACACCCTAGCTCCTTGTTAACTACAGTCCGAAATTCGATTATTTTTATAGATTCGCTTTACGGGCACTCGTCGTACGTACGTCGCGAGGCGGTGTCCGGAGACAGCGTGTCTATCAGCAAAACCTATCAGCAGCCTCGAAGAGACAATCTGGATGCGATAAAGGAAGCGAAAGAGAATTCTTATCGTTACGTCGAGTCGACTCTTCGTCGTCAGGAAACCACCTCGGAATCAATCGCCACGACTCGATGGTCGGACTCGATGATCGTTTCGACTGTGAGAAAGAAGTTTCACTGTCCCAGATGCAACAGCGGCTACACCAGACTCTCCGACATGAAGACGCACTGTCAGTTCCAGTGCGGCAAGGAGCCGCGCTATCAGTGCCCGTATTGCACGAAAACCGCCAAGTTCTCGTCGAACATGTACGTGCACGTGCGAAGGATGCACAAGGACAAAAAGTTGCAGATCATCGATATCTACAAACAGCAGCCGATAGTTCGCTACTGAAACGATTAAAAAAAAAAAAAAACTGAGACACGTAGAGACGTACAAGACTGTCACGCGCATATTTGTACTTTTAAAATTTATAAAAAGGTTTTAGCTGTGATTTTTTTGTATATATTCTACACGTGTACATATATTTAAAAGTATGTCAAATATGTATATAGGATGTATATTGTGTTTTTCGTTGCTATTGTTTTCACATTACAGGTTCGAAAAAAAGAATTAATATCGTTTGTTTGATCACATTCATCAGAGTGACGTATTTTTATTGATATCTATATAAAAAAAATCCATGTGTTTCGCGAAGTGCGCGTTTTGGAGCTAAATGTGTCGCATCTATTGTTGCCTCTTTTCCGCGTTGCCGATTGGTTGGTTGGTTGATCGAGTCGAATCGAATCAGTAAGATCGAGAAAGTAAATAATGAAAAGCGATTTTAAGACAGTTCGTCGTATATGTAGAGAAAATTAAAAACGTAACTAAAGTCACGTGACAGGAAAGAGTAGAAAAACAACACGTGAAAATAACGTGACTGTAATTTATATTATATATAACATTAAATAATACATATTATACATATAATTTATTATACATTTATAATATTATACTTTATATTGTATTATATGTATTATATACATACTACAGTAATGTCACTGACCTCCGCCGCGCGACTTTGGCGGAGTCACTGACCTCGGCCGCGCGGCCTTGGTGGGGGGGAGTCACTGACCCGGTCACGCGACCGCAGCGGGGTCAATGACCTCGGTCGCGCGACTGTGGTGGAGTCACTGACCTCGGCTGCGCGACTGCAGCGGTGTTACTGATTTCGGTCACGTGATTACGGTATATATATATATATATATACATATATGCGTATGTGTGTATATTATATATAGATATAGAATATTACATATATATGTGTACATGTGTGTGTGTGTGTGTATGTGTGTGTGTATTATATAGATATAGAATATTATCTAAATTATATATATAATATTTTCTTTTTTACTCTTTTCTTTGTCACGTAACTTTAGTCACGTGTTGTTTTTCCATTCTTCTCTCTTTCTTTTATTTTTTGAGTTTGATTTTTATGCGTTATTTATGACATCTCTCGTAGGTGTATTACATAGTTTATAAGATGTATATATTAGCTGTCATCGCGGTGACAGGTTGTGTTCACTGATGCAACACATGAAAATGAAAATAATAATAGCGCGCGCTTGTGTTGTGCTAGTATTATAAAATATTTAAAAGTAACTGCGCGCGCTCGCAAACGCACGAGAATACAAATTAGTTTGTTCGATCGATAGTTACATCGACAACGTTAGTTTCTATGTGAAAAAGTATTTGTACATGTAATACATATTTCCATAAATTTCACGATCGACAAATTTCTTGCAATAAAGTTTCTTTATTAAAATCACTCGAAAAAGATTTTTTGTTTGTCAGCACGATTATTCTCTCTGACAATGTTTAAAAAGATCCTTATATTTTCCTCATCCACAATATATATTTACAATGTATATATAAAATTCTCTGTAAATACTTTTATAACCCACGAAGACGCGCGTATTTTTTCTCTCGCAACAGCGCGGCAAAACTAAAACGTAAGCTTGAAAGCAACTAAAAAAAATCGAAAAGTTTTATCTCAATCCTGGCAAGGCGCATGAATCTTTTTTAACAGTATTTAGACTTACAAATTTACTTATGCACACGATTATTGATTTTTTTCTTTTTTTTTGTTTACTGTATTTTATCTTGTGAAGTATGTGGTATTAATTTATATATACGTGGTGTTTTTCAGGCAAATATCCGTGCAATTACTGTTCAAGCAAATTCAAACGGAAGGGAAGTCTTGTCACGCATCTGAAATACGAATGTGGCCAACCACCGCGATTCAAATGCCCGTATTGCGACTTGATATCTAAAAAGACGTCGAATATACAGAAACACATTCGCCGAAAACATGACGGCTCTGTTGTTTATGTCATAGACATTTGTCGATTTCCAAATACGCAATATGTATAAAAGTTCAAAACTTGGGTACGTGTATATAGATAAACATATTGTATGTGAAGACGTATAAATATATGAATAGCAATATGTAGTTACATCCTAAAGAGTCCTTACATGTTTTCATTCATACTAGAGCGGTCAGATCACGATCCAGTCAAACTTGATTGTTTTTTTTTCTGAAATTCAACGTTTTATTGAATTTGCATTATTATAGAATACGACAGAATCAAGCGACGTGCTGTTGTTCTTTTTGATTTGACCGTGATCTGATTGCGCTTCGAGTACGAAGTGAGAATCGGTCTTAAGATGTGTTGCGTATGTGTGTGTGTATGTGTGCGTTTTTTAGACGGAAATTGTTACATATTGTCAGTGTTCTTCACAATTGCAAATGTAATAATTTCCAGGAACACACATGAGTCGTATGTGTGTTCCTGGAAATTATTACACTTGTAATTGTGCGGAGACGATGTTGGAGACGATTGTGCAAAGTTGAATCCATCAAACTTGACAAAACTAATTTTGAGATTCGACTTGTCTTGCTTCGATTATGTATACATGATGTTTGTATCTTATAATCTAGCAACACTGCGCTAATATAGACGGTAACGATGGAAGAACGAAGAAATATTCCAACGCGCGGAACGAGTCACGGCACACGCAACTGACATTGACTTTTGTTTTCAGGTGCTTTAGACGCGTCCCTCAGATTGACACAGAGCGGCCTCTTCAAATCCAAGGTATGTTTGTACGGTTGTACGAAATGCGACAGTGTTTACAACAGAAAGACAAATCTGATGAGGCACATGAAGTTCGAATGCGGTCAACCTCCTCGCTTCAAGTGCCCGTACTGCGAACTCGTCTCGAAGAAGACCTCGAACGTGCGGATACACATACGGAGGAAACATCGGGGCAACGACGTTTACGTTCTGAAGAATCCAAAATTCGAATATATAACGACGACGACATTTTGATGTTAGATATACGTAATTTTAAAATATAATAAATTCAGAGCTTTTTTGTAAAATAAAACTAAACCCCGAATTAAATGTCAATGAATTCACCGAAACCCTCCACTCGTCGATCGTCCGATCTTCGATCAGAAACTAGCTACCGCCGCATGCCTTATGAAACTGTCTTTTAATCTCGAACCGCCGAATTTGTAGAAATTTGATTGCCAGTCGCAGACTTTTTTTTTAATAATTTTTCAAATGTGCATTTCTCGAGTGTGTGTGCGTGTGTTTTTTTAAAACGTGCGTTGAGTCTCTTTTGGGTCATGGGACTTTGTTTGGAAGAGAAGTTGAGCTTTATCTCGATATATATCACTCGATACGTAGGTAAAAATCGCGCGCAAAAAAAAAGGTGAGAGAGCGAGTGCGATTGTTTCACGAAAAACTTGTGTTTTTCAGTTCACAGATTCGAAGAGAAAACGAGCGCGAGCGGACGGATTTTTCGCTGTCCAAATTGCAGGAGCGTGTTCCGAAAGGCGCGGGGTCTGCGGGAACACTTGAACTATTTGTGCGGCCAGGCGCCGAGATTCCAGTGCCCTTACTGTAGTCACCGATCGAAACTAATGTCGAATCTTTACAAACATGTGCGCCGTAAACACCACGGCCAGCCGGTTTGGTGTATCGACTTACTGAAGATGTAGCAAAATGTACACAAAACGCGCCTTTGGTTTTTCATCATTTCGCCATTAATGACATTCTACTTTTGTTTGAACATTAATTTCACACTAAGTAACCGTGCGAATGCATGAAGCAAAATACGTAACAATACGTTTTGTCTAATAAAATAACAATTTCTAACAATCGCAAAAGGAGATTCTTGGACGAAACGCTGTCTACATTTGGAGCAGATGTTTCTTTGCGTGTTCAACTTCACGTTATACATATTATAGATAGAAACAAGTTGTCTATTTTATTATGTTTTAACATAAGTTTTTAATATACTTTTTTCGTGACTTTGTTTTTATCGTGCGAGTACTGCGTAGCCGTTCGTGTTTTGCACTTCTTTTTTCTTCTTGCAGACACAATTTTTCCCATTGACTGTGGTTTCTTCGACAAGATGGAGACGCCACCGAGGTCGCAACTTGAAACCAAATTTCCTTGTCCGAACTGCACCAGCGTTTTCAACCGGAAGAACAACCTGCAAAAACATCTCAAGTACGAGTGCGGCCAGTCGCCGAGATTCAAGTGTCCTTATTGCAACTACCGTTCGAAGAAGACCTCGAATGTACGCGCGCACATACGCGGGATTCACAGCAGCAATGACGTCTTTGTGATCGATGTGAAAAAAGATCGATGTGAATCGAATAATGATCGGCAGTTCGGAAAACTTTGAATTGTCAAAAGTCATTTAGAGACAAGATTTGAAGGTCACATTTAAGTTTAATTAACGACAATCAAAACATACAATTGTGCATAAAGTTGGTGTTTTTATATAAGAATGTATTGCTCTTTTTTATTAAATAACTTTATAAGAACATATATATATATATATATACGTATACGTATATACATATATACGTATGTATATATACGTGAATAAACTGCGAGTTTTTTACGTTTGCATGAATGAATTTTGTTATTTACTACAGCAAGGACACATCCATGAATCCAACGTGACAAACCGAAGTCAACTCACACAACGAGATATTTTCGGGATGACAGTATCTCCCGATATCGTTACACATTCTTGATCTGTATTTGTCTCTTTCCGTCTCTTCGCAGTATCAAATTAAATGGACGCGACACCTTCCGACGAAGCTCTGACGTACGTCTTCTGAACGTTTTCTTGCAGATCTGGTGGTCGGCTCCAAGATGCTATCCGAAGCGAAGTTTACTAACATCGGGCGGTTTCCTTGCCCAAAGTGCTCGAGCATCTTCAGCCGGAAGAACAATCTCTACTCGCACGTCAAGTTCGAGTGCGGGCAGCTGCCGCGCTTCGGCTGTCCTTACTGCAACTACGCCTCGAAGAAATCGTCCAACATACGTGCTCACGTGCGCAGAAAGCACCTCGGCTGCGAAGTCCATGTGATACGCGTCTCACTAGCGAACGTCTTCTAATCATTTTTATCGAACAAGCTTACTTAGCTTAACACACGAGGCTGGTGTGTTTAAAATACTCTTGGGACATTTCCGTGTACTTAGCACTAAGTCTACGTGCACGTGAGAAGCAGTTTTATCAAACTGCTTCGTCTTTCTCTAGTGATCATTTCCGAAGTGATTACTTCGCTTTGTTCTTGTCGCGCACAGAAAGTCAATATTATATTTAGTCAATATATAATACTAGCTTTGTTATTTAGTTAGAGAATAAAATTGCATAAAAACATTCTTGCGAACATGACTTGCGAACATGACTTGCGAACATGACTCTTGTTACTTTTCGGTAGTTCCTTGTTTAAGATAACTCGCCTAACGGAAGAAAACGATCGCATGAGATCCCCACGTCACCCAGAATCACTGACGACTTGTTTTTAAGCACAGGAAGATCGTTGGCACACTCCCTTCATCATTTACCGTAAAATTGTCTGCAATTCGAAGAAAGTTTAACACACACGCACAATTTCCATTAAAAACAAAAATCACCTCTTTTTTCAACTCTTCATCTTTTTTTTCTATCCTATCTATCTGCATCGGATCACGTGTCGCGGTACAATCGAAACTTTGACGGGATCGACGCGCCTGTTTGTGTTGCAGACTGACACTGTATGATCGTCCCGTTGTCGTCCACATTTACGCACACGCGGACGTACGATTTTGACATGTCGTTTCCTTCGGCGATCGCGATCGACGATCATCGACGATGTTCGACGGGGCAGAAGCTGGCGAAGCCGTATCCGTGCGACAAGTGCAGCAGCGAGTTCAAGCGGAAGGGCGGTCTTACGTATCATCAGAAGTACGAGTGCGGCCAGCCGCCCCGATTCAAGTGCGCGTACTGTACGTATGTCGCCCGTCACATCTCGAACGCCCGCCGACACGTGCGCAAATGCCATCCAGGACAGGACATGCAGATCACCGATTTGCATCTGTCCAGTCAGACGCAGTATCAGCAACCGCGGCGCAATCTCTGAGGTCGCGCGTCGTCCGGCAAGACTGTCTCTCATCCTGAAGAACGACGATACGCGAAGACCAAAGAGAACAGCTTGCTGCACCGTGCGGTACACTCGAAACGTCGTACGAAGATGATCTGTCGTCAAAAATCAACGTCGCATCCGACAAGAACGGTAGAGATCGAAGACTTTAATCTCTTGTTCCTCAGTACATTAATCACGAGTGCGAATTGTATTACATAGATACGGGTATTTTTCTCTTTTTTTCAGTGATACGCACAGGACATCTCGGGCTTTCGTCGCCTCTTGTTTCGCGAATTCCCTCAGTTCGCTCGAAGAAATAGACTACGATAGAAGATAGACGTTGGCTGTGCCGCGAAGACAGTGTCCGCTGATACTTTTAAGAAAGACGTACCACGGAAAATAGTGCCAAAACTAGTGTTTTACGGATTGTTATATATGAATTTAGTCGTGAATCAAATTGCAAGATTTACACAGACGCAATTAGTTTTAATGTGTAAATCCAAGTGAAGAAAAAACGAACTAAAAAAGAAACTAGTGAAACGTGTTGGTGAAGCAATTTTTCAATAATCAAACCACATATGTTGGTACGTTTTTGTTCTTTAATTTTTTTATCATCGTCAGCTTTAACGAAAAGAAATGAGAATATTTCCAAATACAAAAATTATTGATTTTGAAAACAGATAGAACGTATCTTAATATGTAAATTCCACAAAAAAATCAGATGAAATATCATACTTGCTTTTCGTTAAGAAATATAATAAATTATTATCTTCTGTGATAATTTATAGTCTTTATGATTTAAGTATATGTTGTACAATAATTTTTTTTTATTTTTTTTAAGAAAAAATTTTGAAAAGCATAAATGTGATTGAAGAGCATAATTGTGATTGGTAAAAAGTATTATTTATGACAAATTTCTCAAATTGCATGGTATCGATGTAATCACAGCGTTATTACTTTGTTATCTGTTACGTGTCACTCGTCTACATTTATCTTTTCGCTCAGGCACGAGCTGGACGCACAGTTGTATCACTGTCCAGTTTCTGCCGCTCAACGTGCTTTATACACCATCGGCACGATCGATATCTGCTATTTTTTACTGTTACTGTATAATTTAGCGAATATATATTAGTAAACAAAATCACAAAGAAAAGTAAAAAATTGCTGCTTATACCAATGACATGACGATTCAGCAGCTCTCGATGCAAGATGAAAATAAGAGCCACTATAGTAGCATTTTATCTTGAACTATCGCTTAGACTCTAAGCCTTAGAGAAAAGTCACTATAGTGGCGCGCAGTATTAAATGATTAAATAAAGTTATTGTCATTGTTTCTATAAAGTTACACAAAGAATCGCGATTACTCGGTATTATTGCGAAATGCTGGCGATAGTTTATGCTTAAATTATAGTGATTTGATTTTAAGAAATTATTATTTAGTGTTGTTATATTAAGTAGAAATACCATTTGTGCACATTTCACATTTGCTACCACATTGGTGTGTTCTCTGTTGTGATACAACATCGCAAATGTATACATATGTAAAGTAATATTCGCTGAAAAAAAAAAAAAAAAAA
>NW_018020757.1:0-62333 GCF_002006095.1 Pseudomyrmex gracilis
TTCTTTTTTGATAAAATGTCTATATATTTGTATATAATATTTTTTATATATGTGCTTTTTTTTAATATATATTTATCTATATTTTGTACATCTACTTTCATATTTCTATATCACTTTCTCTTAAAGAACCGATATAGAATTTTTTCTATATATATATATGTGCTTTTTTTATTTTTTTTATATATATTTATCTATATTTTCTACTTTCATATTTCTATGTCACTTTCTCTTAAAGAACCAATATAGAATTTTTTTTCGAGACTTCTATATCACTTTCTCTTAAAGAACCGATATAGAATTATTTTTTGAAACTTGTGTTCTTTTCTATATCACTTTTCTATATCACTTTCTCTTAAAGAACCGATATAGAATTGTTTTTTAGAGGCTTATGCTCTTTATATTTATTCTCTACATTTATTCTCTTCTAGTTTATTTTTGCAAAAATATATATTTAAATATATATTTGAAATATATGTATTTAAATATATATTTTTACTTTTTTCATATTCTATCTCATCTATAAATACATGGTAGGCTTTATCGGATGGGTACATACTTTCTTTAAATCAAATAAAATATAAAAACTCGGTCGCGAAAGTAAAATAAATTTAAAAGAATACTTTTTAATTTTAAATCAACTGTCCCTCGCGTAAAAAATATTTGATAGATTTTAAAACTTTCCAAAGTAGGTAGGTAAATAGGTGTCTATGTAGGTAGGGATGCGTATTTACAAGCGCTTGTAGAAAATATATTAGGCCGGGTAGGTAATATGGTAGGAAATATGAGATAGACCGAATAAGTAGGAAGAAATCAAAATGTCAAATTAGGATCAAGGCTGTTTTGCGTCCCTCTCACCCTCTTTTTCACTCGACCTGCTTACATGCCAGTTTTACGGATTTTCGGAAAAATCCCTTTCATTTAGGGAAATTTGCACATGATTTGATACGTCGGAAACATCAACAATCTATCGCATATAGTATCTCGAAGAAATGATTTGTAATACACTCAGACTTGTGTAATATTTGTAATACAGTAGATGCTACTTTATGTAATGACAGCTATATAATTTACATTAGTAGAAGCAACATGTTATAGCAATTGTTTGTTAAAAAAAAAAAAAAAAAAACTATTTAAAAGTGTTGAGAAAGCTAAATAAAGACCAATCAATCAAATCAACTAATCAATCGACCTCTTTTTTTCTTTCTTTCTTTTTCTCTATTCCTCTCTTTGTGGCTTCGATGGTTGGTTGCAAAGGGAGCGAAGAAAAGATACTTCCGCGAGATCTATGACGAGGCGGTAGATAAGCTATGCTTCATAAGCAGAGATGTTATCTTCATAAAAGCCGCAGGTCGATGCCTCTTCCGCATCCCGACCTTACTCCGGGTCGTATCGCGCGCCATTTATGCCGTGTACATCACGAGAGATACTACACGCGTATATATACAGCTATTTTGATATATATATATATATATATATATATATATATATATATATACAGATGCGTCTACATACCGGATAAAGAGCACGCTGATGATCTCTTAAGCAAGCCAAATTGATTTCTTTATACGGAAAAAACACTTTTATCTCGCGTATTTTCGAAAAATAGTCCATTTAAAAAAAAAAAATTCATACGTATTTTTAAACTAATTTTAGATAAATTTTTTTTTACCTACACACACAAAATCATCAGATGTTTCAGTAATTTTCGAGTATTTATTTTTTGCGTTATCTGGTATCAGTTAATTTGTTCGTTTAAGTAAAGTTCTGATGTTTCACCAGCTATAAATTTTTTCTCATATCTATGATTAATTTTCAACTCTTGCTACGTGGTATTTATCGCACGCGCCATAAGCGAGAAATAAACTTTTGCAGTTTAGCAACCTGTGGCGTTCTTTAATCGACTATCGACCTTAGTGTATGCGAGCGTTTCATCGCATGCTCTTGCCCGCGACGACCTTTTCCTTCTTTTTGCGCGATGGCGCGACCGTCGAACGCTAAAAAAGCGGGAGTGTACGGTACTTGGACGGGATCCAACGAGCGAACAGAGAGAAATTAATTTCACTGTGCGGCAACAAAAGCGCGAGGTTCGCTGTAAATAGTCGTATTAAGAAAAAGCACCGCTCGCATTGGATGGCGATAAATGTTTTAACGAACGCTCCTTGCGCGACGCGAACAAGATCGTTCTCTTTCGAATTGTTCTCACTTCGCGCCCGCTTGTGAACGAGTGAAATTTTAATAGATGAGAATTTCTCGAATTGCCGGAACTTTTAATGAACCGCAAGTCTGGTCGAAATCTCGCTTCTTTTCAGGAGTAAGTAAATTATATATCTTGAGCTCGCGCGAAAATTAAAAGATTTGTCTCTGCAATAACATTTTTATTTTTTGTTTGTATTTTTTTTTAGAATAGTGTGAGAAACAGTTTTTAAAAAAAAGAAATCCGTATTTATTTACTATACGCACAAGCATGTATAGAAAGTGTATACAAGTATACTTTAAATGATTTGTAATATTTGTAATTATATGTGTATGTGTGTGCACATTTCCTGAAATAATCCCAATTCTACAAATCCCAGTTCTACAAATATTTGATGGACATATTGATTTGAGTGAAGATTTAAACCACTTGAAGAGAGAGAAATATATAATTGGTTCTAATCCTGATTAAATTTTTAGACAAAGTTGTAGCGGTTTGAGTCTTGGTTGATATACCCTACCCTATATATAAAAAAAAATTAAACAAAAAATAAAAAAACAAAAATCCATTTGGACTGCAAAGTGCGCGTTTTGGAGTCGAATATATCGCATCTATTGTTGCCTCCTTTCCGCGTTGCCGATTGGTTGGTTGGTTGATTGAGTCGAATCGAATTGTGGTCGACCGAGAGAGTAAATGATAACAGAAAAGCGATTTTGCGACTGTACTTTAGTTACGTGTCTTTAAAAACGTGATTTAAGTAAGGTCACATGACAGGGGAAAGAGTAAAAACACTACGTGACTGAAATCATGTGACTATAATTTATGTCTGCCTTTTTGTATAATATATATGTGTATATACATAAATAATTTTCTTGAAAGTGATTTGTATATATGTATATATGTATATATGTATATGGTGATATAGTATATATATACTATATGTCGGTATAGTGCTAATTTTAACAAAAAAAACTCCAATCACTTTTAAGAAAATAATTTTGATTTAAGCTGCATAAACATGACAATAAATAATCATTTTGTTTTAAAGTTATTTCTATTGTCTACATCTACCTTTGAAATCCTTAAATCTTTCAAAACTGATGATAAAATTTCGGAAAAGTAACAGAGGAATATAACCGAAAAAAGCACGAGAACGAATTTCAAGAATTGCTACGAAAATTCCAAGAATTCTCGAAAAATCTTTAAACATTGCTGCAACAAATTTTGTACACTGTGGCATATAAATTATAGCAACATTTCTCGCATGATCAAGACGCCATGTTTGCAGCGCTGTGCTTATGAATATGCTAGTTTTCATTGCCGACGCTCGTACACTATGCTTATTTCTGAGTGATCAATACTGAATGCAACAGCCGAGTCACTCGAAGTTAGATATCCCATCTCTCGTGCTTTTTATTGCAGATCTCGTAATATCTCCGGCATTTTGCAAATACAATAATGCGAATTCGACATTATCGAGAACTGATACTGTTACATGCTTATGTAAGTTGCAGTTTCGCATTGTTGTAACGCGATCGATCGCATTCGTTCGGCAATCGCTATTTAAACTGGAAAATTATTACATTTGTATTTTTTATTACATTTTTGTGTCATAAGTCGCGTGGTTTTTGCGCAAAATAGTGTAATTAATTTAATTATCTTTCCCGGTTACGAAATATGCGAGCTAATTATGCTTGCGCAATTAATAAAGCAATATTTTTCGATTCTGACAGGTGACAAGAAAGCGAACTAGCCTGGTGCGAAATGTTACAAACATCATAAACATTGATAAGTAATTAATTACCGCGAAACAATCTGCGCATTGACCTGTAAATATGTTATGTGTACACACAATAGTACATGTTTCTTCGTGCGCGCGTCGAAAAGCTCACCGACGAAAACCGTTTGCGATTCAGTCGTTTCTTTCGCGACAATGTGTGCGTGTGTATTTTTTTTTTTTTAGGTAGTTTAATCCCGCTGTGAATGTGTAATTAAAATTTGCGCGAGCTTGCGGTTATTATGCGGGGAATCCGCTGACACGTAAAATCATGCAAAATGTCGAGCGTAAAAGCCTCACCGTCAGCTCGTCTCTGAACAGTGCACGGTTAATGCACTGGAAGTGAAATAGCAGCTGTCCCAATTTGAATTCGGAACCGCGAGAGCGCGTATAGGATCTCCGCGCGAGAAGACAAACGTCGTTAAATTTTACGGGAATGAAAAAAAAAAAAAAAATAACCGTGAAAATACAAAATATATTTGCGAAAACTTTCAGCTTTTGGAAAACTCGCGTGTGTTTCACACAAAGTATTTGAAAATTGTTCGAGAGAAACCAAATTTTCACAGAGAGAATAAAACTTTTGTGATAAATCATTTGCGCGCGATTAACGTGTGATTCATAATTTACGTAATGGTTCCGCAACTCCGCAATAAATACTACAGATCGCAATCGGGCAATTTTCTCGTGTGTACGTAAATCGCATTCACGCCGATATATCGAATCTTTATGTTTACAGCAATGCGCAATTAATCCCACGCTTCGCGATATTAACGCGCGCCGAGTGAAAGTGCTTTCAGTCTCTCCGCATTTTTATCTTTTATACATCGCATATATTCCTATATGTATACACGTACCCCGACGGCGCTATACGCGCACTTTCACCGGGACAAATTGTGAGGATCGATAGACGTCTCTTCCGACCCTCTGTGTGTGCGGCGCCCTCCGTTTCTCTCGCGTACACCTCTCCGCTATTTAATATTTATTTATTCAAATATTCGCCGTGTGTGCGACCCGTTTCCACGTGTGCGTGAACGTCGACGCTTCGCGCACCGTGACACTCGCCGCATCGACAGAATTTTACATTTTTTTCCACGGACTTGGGCTTATGGTTTTTTTTTTTTTTTTTTTTTTTTTACAAGGGGAAATCCTTTATGGATACCCTGACCTGTAAGGGCAGGCCAGGGTTATGTGGGACTTGCCAAAGAGGCGTACCCACTAAAACCCCTTGAGGCTTCTCGTATGCGTTGGGAAGGGGGGCCTGGAAAACCGGAGGGCTATAACATCCCGGTCCCCCCTTCCGCGCCTGGGTGCTACGTAGCACCTCACCCCCTATAGCGGCAGAAAGGAGCCTGTCCCTTTCTGCCGACTTCTGTGGTCGCGTGCAATGTCCGAGAGAGCCCTCACTTTCCCGGACTGCGTACCTTGACCTTCCTCTTGGACAGAGGAGATTTTATCTTCGCGCGCTAGTCAGAATTAGCTTCTGACTCGCCTTCTTCTTCTTGCTGCCGGCTGGTCCTGGCGAAGCCGTTCAGCGTCCTCTTTGGCGCTCTGGACTTTCTCGCAGAACGCGAGAAAAGTGCGCCACTTGTTCATATCTTCTACCGCCTGTCTGAAGATGGACGGGAGAGAGATATTAGCCCCGAACGCGTCGAGGAGAGCTGCCCTTTCGCTCTCCCACGCTTCGCACTCCTCCAAAGTATGAGTTGCGGTGTCTATTGCGGCTCCGCAGTGCTCGCACTCCGGAGTGTTCGCTTTCTGGATACGGTGTAGGAAATCTCCGAAAACGCCGTGGCCCGTCACAATTTGGGTTGACCTGTAAGTCATCCAGATGTGCGGGCACTCTAGCCAGGTTTTGAGGACCGGGCCCAATGCTTCCCTTACTCTTTGGCCGTAATGGCTCGGGTCCTCCAGCCGGCGGCGCCACCGCCGCACCATTTTGTCCCAGGCGCGGATGCGAGCTTGTCGAAGCTCTTCCGGGTTTACGTCCCGGTTATTTGCGCGCGCCTCAGTTATCGCTCTTTGCCTAGCGGCGTATATTTTCGCGTGTTGGGCCGCCATGAGATCTACCGGCGGGATGCGCGCCAGCACGCGGACGCCTTCCAGGGCTGCCGTGCGGTAGGATCGCACTACTCTGCTTCCTACGATACGTTGGACGGACGCTAACGGAGCAGCCGCGCGGCCCACCTTGACCTCCCGGTACCATACCGGGGCCCCGTACATTACTACGAAGTGTACGACATTGGCGTACAACTTCCGCACGCTTTGCCTGGGTCCCCCGAGATTAGGGAGAAGTCGGCATAGTGCCCCCGCTATTCTCCGGGCCTTGCTTGCGGCTTATGGTCACGTCGACGCTTTCCATCCGTTTCGTTAGGCGATTAATACCCCGACTCTCACATCCCTATCTGTGCAAAGTGAAGTGCAAAATGTAAAACTTCACGCGAGTTTCAAGATCGTCGCGGTGTTACTTGCTCTTCTTTCTTTTGTTCGAAACGTTTTTCTCTTTGAAAAAACAAAGAATCTTGTCTTTCTTTTATTTAACACACACATTTGCCGTTTCTTCTTAAAACTTTATAGTTATATTCAACTTTGTGAAAGGAAAGAGAGTTTGTTGGTTGGAGAAAAGGCAAGGTTTCCGAACTCTATTCGTTTCTAGCAACTCGCCATTTAATTTCTCTTACAATTGAAAATTGATTTTCACAACTTAGCTTTCTCTCTGCCCACGCTCGGAAATAAGATTCCGATCATTACAGGGTTAACGCTTATACTCGGGAATAACGAGGACACGTTAAGTGGCCGTATAACGCTCTCTCTCCATTTAACTTCGCAACTCGGATGGCGCTAAAAACGTTATTAGGGTTGCTATCACTTAGCCGGGCGCGTAAACTTCTGCGCGTAGAAAAAAAAAGAAAAAAAAAAGAAGAAGAAACTCGCGATCGTCGACTCGTGAAAAGTCACGACGGTCGTGGTGACGGCGAGACCGACGAAGGATGGAAAAAACTTTCTTCCCGCTCGAGCGTACCCACGGGTTTGGTATCGCGTCATCGGCGTTATCGGAAACCTTTAACAGGCTTTGCGGTCTGTTAGAAGTGACGCCTGTATTAATTTGTTCCCGCGGCCGGAGGAGAGGCTCCCTCGGGAAAGGGCGCAAAAAAGCGGAAGGGGCCGCGGGAGGAGAGAAGAAGCTCGAACGATGGCCGCGAGCACTTCCGCAGACAATTTATTTGGCCGGTCGGAACGATCAAACTTTTCCCCCCTTCTCTCGACCACGTGAAAAATAACACCGCCGAAAGCGTCCTGCTGGAACAACGGGACCACGTCCGGCATCCGCTCGCGCCGACGAACGATGGGGAGAGAAATGAAAGGCAACGGGTATAAGCTTGGGAAAACGAAAGCTTCCCTTAACGGTCTTTCGTAGCTTTCGTCGCTCAACCGCCGAACCATCCCATCTCTCGAAGCACGGAAACTGCGGCTACTTGGGCGAATATCAAAGGCGCGTATAGTTTCGATTACGTGTCTCGACTTCCCATTTCTTTCTTCGAATATCGAGCGGAATTCGTTTGATTCCGTTCTGGAATAGACTGTGCGAAAGAGAAGCGTTTAAATGAACAATTTTGCGCAATTATTTTCATTAATAATTGCTGAGTGCTTTCTGTGTTAGTAAAATAGTAAATATATGCAGAACAAGAGAAAAGGAGGAGAGAGAGGAGTTATTTAATGTTTGTAATTATTAATTGAATAATTTATTATACATTAAACAAAGTGTATGTGTTTTGTCAATATTTGACGGAATAAGTTCATTCATCTTAGCAATTATGTTTGCATAGAGGGACACGCATGAAAGGATTTATATAATACATATATACATATAAATATACATATAAATATATACATATATATTCAGTATGTACATACAGACAATACACATACCATGTAACTTTGCAACTCTCTCATTGAAAATAGCTTGTGTTTTCAAAAGTTACTTTTAATAACTTCCCAAGAAATTTGATTCTACTCACGATCAGTTCGTGCCCCGGTGTAATATAACATTGCAGTTTCCGACGACTCAACACGCCGCAATAACGGACTGTAATTTTATTTATGCGGATTGCGCGAGGGTGCGGCGCGGCTTTATTTATCGACGCCCGGAAAACTCAAGACCGCGCGTTTCCCGCCCGTCACTTCCAATCTCGGGATCCGCGGCCGGCATTAAAATTTCATCCGCGGCGCGGGAGAGCAATTACGCAGGGAAAAGTTAAAAAGTAATGTTACACAGCGACCGGGCAGAGTCCCTCGCAAGAATGGCGCGCGTAAACTTCTTAATCGCGTTACCGGAAGAGAATACGCATCCGGCTGTATTATTTAAGACAGCGCGGTTGATTGCGCGAACCGGCACTTCCTCTCTCCCCCTCCGCCGCTAGGACTAGACAGTATTTTCGAGTATACACCTTTTACCATTTCGCTGATATAACGTGTTATTGTCGAGCGGAACACTCGCGTGATTTTACCGCAAACTCCACGCAAAGGGACACTTGTTACCGTAGCAAACAAGACATTTTGCATTTCACACAATTTGGCATGTGATTTTAAGTAATAAAAATATTTCTTTTTCTAATATTATTATAAATCTTTGAATAAATATACGTGGGCGGTATTTTTCTCTCTCGTGGCAGTAACGCGGTGTTTAAGGTACGACTTTATTCGTTCTCACTGTTTCCTGTACAATTCTTGATTTTTTTACCAGCGCTCAGTGCGCAGTCCGGGTCCTGCATTATGAAATTAAAATCCGAAGAGAGAGAGAGAGAGAGAGAGAGAGAGAGAGAGAGAGACTATCTCGGAAGGGACGGACGGGGGCATTCGACGATTTCCACTTTCTTGCCATTAGCCGGAATACCTGGCCGATCAATAAGGGAACAGAAGATCGTCTCGTCGTCATCTATATTTTCGCCGGGGCGTCCAATCACTTGGCGGTGCGCGATTGGTACTTACTTAATGATCGGATGGCTCCTCTCCAATATCTTCACGAAATTACGGAAGATCGTGCCTGCGCGAAATCGAGGATGCGAAACGGTACTTTTATTATCGAGCATGTAGTACGTTTTCGATACATCTCGCAAATAAGTACAAACTCAATGAAACACGCGATTCGGTGTACACGAATTATCTTTTTTTTTGTCGGCTATGAGTTGACAAATATAGTATCGGGGAAGTACTCATTAACATTTATGATCTTGCAAAATAAAATCCACATGTTCTCTGTACGCGAATGAAGAAAGTTACGACGCAATAAAAGGCAACTAGTTCAGATTATGATTTGCATAGATTGCATTAAAGTCATTAGTACCGTGGAAGTGTGTGGACGATGTATCTCGCCTGTTTTTATTCGCAGAGTATTTGCGAGGCTAACCGCGTGAAAATTTAACGCTTTGAAGTACACATCGGCGTGCGGAACGTACACCGCGCGCAATTGCTTCCTACTAAATACCGGGTTTTGTTGGAGAATGCGCTAAGGAAAATAAAAAACTGAAAAACTAAAACGCGAAATATTTAGGTAAATCGGTATCTCAAAGTGGATTAAACAAATAAACGTTTTGCCCGTATCGCTCGCAGTATAATCTCCGTACAAATGCGCATTTCATCTTTCACAATTATTCCGCGCCGGGGTATAAAAGTTTTAATCTCGCTTGATTATTACACCGGCCGTCATCTTCGTTTTTATTAGTCTTAATTTCGAAAGGGAAACAGTCGCGCGCTGTAGAAACAAGAATTCCTACATCTTTTCTTGCCGCGGTTTCGCGAGATATTACGAGAAAGAATTTGTATTGGTTAATTTGCTCATCTCTCTCTCTCTCTTTCTCTTTTACATGTTAAAGTTGTATAACTAACGCGCGCGCGCGCCATAGAAAAGGGAATAAGTACTACATTTATTCCAGCAAGAGAGAGAGAGAGAGAGACAGAGAGAGCTGATAAGTATACGCGGCCGAGAAATATATCGGGTAATGAAACGCAATTACGGTTATAAGGCGGAGCGTTATTAGAATAAGCCGTATATATGTAACGAAATTTACGCCACGCGCGTCCCGTCTCCTCATATTTATTCTTGATGATTACGAGGCAGCCCGCAGTAGTAGTAGAACAAGACGATGATCGTATCTGCGTTCTCGTAAAGTCGGACCGTAATGACTCTCCCGTTACCGTGTCGCGGAATATCTATACGGTTGAGAGCGGTATGTTGCAAAAACCACCCTTCTCGTGGCAAACATCGTCCATCATTCTCAATAACGCCTTCTCGCTTGCTTTACTCCGCGACTAACGGCGCGTTGACGCGACGAATACCTTGAAAAATTTCGCCGTTAGTTAGCCAACGGGGGGGAAAGTGGGATCGATGAGCGATTAATCATAATCTATCAATTTGGGCATCGTCTGTCAATTCGCTATAGGCCCGCGAACCGCGCCTTAATGTTTACTATCTATGACCGCGCAACATCGGCGATTCGGTAATGAAGCGTATTTTATTGTACAATTGACTAACTTCGTCAATTTTTTAATTTAACACAGAAAATTGTTTTAAATGTTTTTATCGAATACGCAAACATTTCTTTCGAATCCAACGAACGCCGCGATCCATCCGAATGAGAACGACATCTCGCTCTTTTTTCTCCACCAAATGTCTACTTACGTTCAGCGCGCAACGATGATGATGCATATCATATCGCGTTGGGGTGGAAAACCGATATACCGCGCGTAAGAAGTCGCACGCGAGCGACATAAATCACACGACGAAAACAAAATCTAAATGCTGCCGTCCTATTCCCCCGAGTCATGCGGGGGACGTTTTTCTTTCTTTTGGATCGTCGTTGGTTACTATGCGCCTCGTAAAACACAGAGAGGGAGAAAAAGGGAGAAGGGAGATAGAGAAAGAAAGAGAAAGCGTGGAAGGTAGGTCCGTTCTGTTGAGGAAAATCCGCGGAGACCGGAAGTTGCCTGCACGTGCTGTGAGGAACGCGATTTCGGTCCGACAAAATGTTCCTTAGAGCTCGGGTCCGTCCCAATTAACCCGCCACGTTGTACGCGATATTAGTTGGCTGTTGACAGTGGCGCTGATACGATCTCTCGACAGGCTGTATCGCGCTCGTCTTATTATTCATTAAACATTAAAACTGCGACTAGAGCCTCATCGTAAGCAGGACGCTCGCGATTCTCCCTCGAGAGATTTTTATTCACACGAAAAACGAAAATTCTTTCCGCATGTTTACGGAGAACCGAGATTTTTTTATTGCACAATCAGTATTTCACGTTATTTAACATTGTTTGATTTTAATTGCAATTGAAAAATGATTGACTTGAAAAATATTGAAATTAAATGTTTCCTTCTGCTTTGACCTTGTTAGTTTTCTATTTTATTTATTGTTTCATATGTATGAATTTTACGATTGACGCATACACGTATATCTGACTACCGTCTCTCTCTCTCTCTCTCTCTCTCTCTCTCTCTTTCTCTCTCGCTCTTTCTCTGACGTCTCGTTCATTCTGCTCATATTTTTCCGACACGCTTTCCGTCTCCTCCCGCGAGACTGACTGGTGCGCGCCATCGTAACCGTCGTCTCTTCCGTTTTTCTCTTCCTTGGTGTCTGTTGCGCGTCGCCGTGTGCATATGCTTCTAAAATTTTCATTCCTGGTGCTGCTACCGAATAGCAGCAGTTTCGCCGTGGCACCTGGTGGACTGGTCAATATTATATTTTATATTGCTTCAATATTATATCGAGCTTTATTTATCGGTATTTTGCAATAAAAAACCTACTCGCTTTCGCGATTTATGTGAGCTTGTGACTAAATTAATGCAAACCAATTTTTAGATGTGTCTATGAACATTGAAAGAGCGAACTTAGAACTTGTCGTTTTACAAAAGACAGAATCCACGTTCAACACGTGATTCGTTAGTATTGTACATGCGCGTTCGGTGCGCAATCGGCACGGTTTCTACTTTGTGCACAAATATATTGATCATTGTGCACAAATATATTGATCTTGATTGCTTCACATACACACACATACACACACGTATACATGTACGTGCGCACAGTGGGCTTGAATCAATCAAGATTAGTTTAGCAATTCGCTTTCTGTTTGTCATATCTGGAGTCAACACGTTCGCAATTATGAGTTTACGGTAATTAATGATTGATGAATGGTACACAGACCGTAGTGATAGTTACAAGTACGTTACCAGCGCGGAGTAATTTATGTTTCTGGGGCTTTTCTGTTTTGCGACTGAGGAAACTTCTGCTGCGGCCCGCGCCGCGTAACGAAAAAACACGCGACCTCGAATGGATTAACGTCACGCTTTAATTGACAGTCCATTCTGTAGTTCAAAGTTTTAATTAACTGGAAATTTTTGCTAAAGCCTGCTGTTGTTTAGACAGCGGTCTGCAAAGTAACCAGTTAACGGATAAAAAAACCGATAAAACAATATTAAAATAAAAGAATACACGCAGTCGCGCAATATTATAATAGGTGCGAAGTGTCTCTTCTTCCAAATATGTAGAAAAAAAAAAGAATTTAGCCGAAATTTTCAATAAAGATCATTTTTTATCCGCGCAAAGATTCGTACAATTCGTCGCTCGCGTACTTTCTTCACCGCAGTTCCGTTTGCATTATCCATTCTCGGACACACTTTATATTCCCGATTCACCTCGTAGTTTGCGCCGGTTCGGACACCGGCGTGTTCCCGCGACTTATCCACCATAGAAATCGCTCTCTCAATTGTCGGCGACAACTTCAAAATTGCGAAGAACTTCCTGCGTCCGCGGAAATTCGAAAGTTGGCCTCCGGCCGCGACGAACTCGTCGTCGGGGAGACGGGTACACGTATCAAGGTAAACACCGATTGGAAAGTTAGCCGCGGTTCAAATGGAGTCTCGTCTGTAAAAGTTGCGCCGGCCAGCAAACAAATCCCTCTTCGTGGTCGTGATAACGGCGAGTCCGGGGAATTGGTCGCACTGTTTCGAAGTGGGTCAATCCAGAATAAAAGACGCGGTCAGCGTCTATTTGGCCCCGCCGCTTCTCCGTGTTGCCTCGGCTGATAAAACGGTGGCAGAAACTACTAGTGTGACCAAACAGTTTCTAATGATTTGTAAACAGCGATTTATAAAGAGGAAGAGAAATGACGTTGAAAAATTACGGGGAGCTAGTCGATCGCGCGCTTTCGTGAGTACGTGTACAAATTAGTTTTTCAAGTATTCGCGAGAAATTCGTCGTTCACTTTTCTTGAAATTGCGAACAAATTCAATGTAACAAAATAAACATTGTTGTGTCAATCTCAGTTTGTGTTATTCTTTTTTTTTTTATCTGTTACACGACAAAACTACGTGCTCTGGATTTACGAAGCTCGTTTCCTCCGCAATTTCTGCAAGAAAGTAACACATAATTTTATTATATTTAGTTAAAGTTTATTATTGTACATTTAGTGCACAAAGAAAATTAGTTTTTAATTACATATAAGTCACGATATATATAACAGTATCTATTTCTTTGCATTTAATTTGTAATAAATGCGAGTTTTATTTTGTGAGTTATTGAGATAGATATAAAATGTAAGATGTATTATCTTGTAAAGTCTTTACATCTCTATATATAGTATAATTATATGTATACATATATATATATATATATATATATATATATATATATTTTTTAACCACACCGGAAGCAGTAAAACTTATTACTGCCAGGTAAAAATGAAAGAATTATATTGAGTCAAAAAGTCCTTTACCACTTTGCAAGATTCGCAATAACTACTTAATAAAAACCATATAATGCACATNATAAATGCGAGTTTTATTTTGTGAGTTATTGAGATAGATATAAAATGTAAGATGTATTATCTTGTAAAGTCTTTACATCTCTATATATAGTATAAATATATATATATATATATATATATATATATATATATATATATATATATACAGAGTGTCCCATAATTGCCGTACAATCTCTTGTGAGCAGGTAAAAATGAAAGAATTATATTGAGTCAAAAAGTCCTTTACCACTTTGCAAGATTCGCAATAACTACTTAATAAAAACCATATAATGCACATATGAAAAGTGTAAGAAATAACGCATGAAAATCAACTTCGACAAATAGAGAGAAAGAGAGAGAGAGAAAGAAGTGGAAAAACAACACGTGACTAAAGTCACGTGACATAGAGGAGAGGAAAAACACGTGACTAAAGTCATGTGACGCAATAAAGATTTATTTCGTGCATTAAAAATTTATTAACTATTTAAAAATTTAATTTCTATATTTAACGCGTTCAGATAACCATAAATCGACATAAATCGATAAATATTATATGATTAAATCTAAAATATATAAAACAAAATAAAAGATTAAATGAGATTATTACGAGAATATTGTGGATCGTACTTTGCACAGTTCACTCAAGTATACAATTTTCGCGTAAAGATTTTAGAGAGGTTCACTTTCCCATTAACGTTTATGTTATATCAATTTCGGGATACGTTCCAAAGTAATTTCATCATTTTCTACCTTACGCGGTAGACATATCTTCCGCGTATTAGAGCACGCTTCGTGTCGTTGCTTGTGATCCATATTGGGACATCAAAGCTGCTTCCGTTCTACTTAAGAAACGAAGCGTCTATATAGTTCCCGGGACACGTTGGATGCTCTTGAAACATTATTGAACTCTCTCTCTCTTACCTCCTTTTCTCTTCCTTCTCTAATAAACTTATTATTTAATTAACTACCAGTCCCACTTTTCCGCGCGTAACTTTAGTTAGATCTTTTAAATATTGTCCTTCTTGTTGTGTAACGCGAAGCCGCGGCGTCTCGCGATGCAACATTCTTCTCGCGAACGAGCGTCGCGTTTATCCGGGCTTATTTTAAAGCGACGACGCTCTCGGATATTCAAGTTAAAAGTACCGAGCGCGCGCGTGCACGTATAAAGAGAGCCACAGGCTGCCGCATAAAAATCCTGGAGATTATGTTTCTTTACGTACTTGGGTTGACGTTAACGTACGGCGGTGCTTGCCACCATCTTCTTTTCTTCATATACCGCGTATATACGTCTGGAATGTAAGCTCCCTTAACGCGACCCTATACACAAAACAAACCAGGCAAATTCCCCGGCGCGTTGCAAATTAAACGTCGACGAATAAAGAAATAAACGCCTAGGGGTGTGATGTTTCGATATATTCATATCGTTCCGGGAATGTGTATAAGAGCGCGCGAAGAAGATGAAACTTGTATCCTGAGAATGCGCGCGATCGGAATAGCGGCGACGCGTATACGAGCAGTTAAACGGAGAAAAATATTTAAACGCCCGACTTTAATTTTACGACGGGTGGATATCACGTGCACGTGTAACGCGTGCGTTTTCCCGAGTAATTTTATGAAGTTCCAATTAACATTTCGCCTTCGTTACCGCGTGAAAACGGCAGGAGAAAATTTCCTACATACGTTTCCTGAATTTAGTACGGAAGCCGCAAGCGCGGGGCATGTGTAATGTAAATGTAGGAAATTATATTTCGCGTGTGCGTGCGCGTGTGTGTGTACGTGTGTGTGCGTGTGCGTGTGTGGATTAACGTGTTTGCAGTCTCCGCCAGCGAGTTGAGCGCATAGCAGCGCGAATTGCACCGGCATTCGCCTAATTTGCATATAAATCGTGTAATAATGTTATGCAATAATAATGCGAATTCATGAAATATGACTTGTTGATCGACGCGCGATAATGTGTATAGACGACGGTATTACGGTCGGCGACGACAGTAGGAGAGCGATCGAAAAACTTAATAACTTCATTGTTAATTACAGCGCGATAAATCGCTATCCGTTGCGCGCGCTTGCCTCGCTGTGCGCGATGCTGAAGCAGATTTTATGGACGCGGACGCGCGCGTGTTTCCGTGATATTTTAATTATTCAGAATAAGCTAGTTTCACAGAGCGGAATCTAGCTTTTCCTCAACGTTCCTTTCTTTCTCTCTCTCTCTCTCTTGACTTTCTTTTCATATATTTTACATTCTCGTCGTAACTCACATCAGGATAATTACCTTCGTCTTCACATTCTTCGCTGATTAATACACCGTGTTGGTGAAACTTGATAGAGTCGCAATAATATGCGTCGCCACACAACGTTCTCTTTTAGAGTACCCGAGATGACAATAAAAATTAACGTCATTTTTATGTAAACAAGAAGCTGCAAAAAATATACATCGTGATCTACGATCATCACACATAGATGGTAGCTTTGATTGGAAAATAAAACTATTTTTTTAAATCTCGCGGTTGAATTTTCGTAGAAAACAAATTTGAAAGAAAATAGATATTCCGCGGAGTTGTCAATCGTCGGTTCGGCAGGGCTGACGGCGCGTTTAGAAATCGCTTTCGATCCGCAAGAGTATCCGGAGTACCAGGGATACAACAGGGCGATAAACCTTTAGCACACAGCCGTTACCTCTAAAGGAGAAGCGCGGTAGAAAGCGCCGACCAAAGTATTCCCCCGGGTACTCGAAATCACCGCGTTAATTCCGAGGTGTCTGAAAGTGGCTGATCCAGAGCTGCGGCGCCCCGGTTTAGCTACATACGTAGGCACGTATACACGCCGCCCTGTCGGCGGTTGCAAGGCGCTGCAACTCGCGCGAACACCTTGCCACACGTACCACCGCACATTCGGGATTTTAGATGGGATGTGTGTGTGTGTGTGGGTGGGTGAACGGCGCCAGACGAGGGGCTGGAAACACGCCCGGGACGAAGGGCCATTCTCGTCTCTGAGTGTCGTCGTCGGGCTGCTTGTGTCAGCGTTGCGCTCTTCTCATCGTCTCATTCTGTGGAATAACTGGAATGTCGCGTGAAAGAAAGACGCGCTTCCCATCTTCGAGTTTTTCGAGCACGACTCATCGACAACCTGTGGACACGAATCGTCACTGGCGAATGTATAATCGGAGATGTGTCATCGATTCTCACGATCGCGGCGATAATCGTTGAAGAAGAGATGTTTATGCGAAAAGTTTGAAGTAGCGATAAATGTAAACGCGCTATTCTAAACTAAATAGTCAACATTAATGTAAACTATTTATAAGTTGTATATAAGGATTTTGTTCAAGTAATACTTTAGATACATATAAAGCTTCAAATTTACTTCACCGTGAAAAATGTCGAATATGCATATTGGATGTAGCTTGATATTCAAGGTACATTATCACCGTCTGGCCAAAGAAATTTGATTATCCTCGGTATTCCTCGGCGATATTTCAATACCAAATTTCATAGCGCAGTTCTCTTGCTCAATATTCGCGCAAAATTCTCGATTCCCGACGCTCCTGGGAAAACATCAGCCAGATGCGCAGAAGAGGAAAGAAAACATTTCCATCAAGAGCGGCACAGCTGGTAGAACAATTCATGTATAGACAATCATGAGCGGGCGCGCGGGCATCGATCGAAGATCTTGAAAATCAACACGCGGCTTAATTAGCGGGATTTTGTTTGCGCTTTAACGTTACGACACGAGAGTTTTACTCGGGAGGTTGAATTTGAACTCTTTCGTTTCTTCACGCTTCAATATCAGAGCGATTCAACTTCGTTCGATGTTTTTCAATGCAAAATGCGAGAACGAGAGAGAGATTTTGCAAGAAAAAAATTGACGGAACGAACGACAAAAATGAAACAAATTGAATTTTTTCGAAACGATCTCAACTATTTATAACTGTGGAAGAGAGAAAGAGAAAGAGAGTAACGTATCAAGAGCAATGTTCCCGTTTGAATGGAAAGAAACGAAATAAGGGGAATATGCAACAACCGCACATGACGTGTGTGGAATTCAAGTTGCGGCTTTCGCGTTTCGTTCCTGAGAATTGCGATGAATTTTGGATGAACGACGATGGATGCATGCATAATTCGATCACGCGCACGGGAAACACGTATATAACGCGCGCAGTCTTCAAACATTATGTATCGATTTCTGCGCCGCGAGTGCATCGCGAAGCTCAGCCGGGCGGAGCGATCGGGATATCGAGTCCGCTGTGATTTTACTATTTTCCGGAACGACGTTTCTTCTTTCGCGTCTGGTGTATTTGTTCATCGATCGCCAACCAAAACACAAAAATATATTGACAAGCTTCATTGGGACCAAAAAAGAAATTCATTGTTAATTTCTTTCAAAATTTTTGCTTTACTTCTTTGCTTATCTTCTCTTTAACTTCTTCTCTCTCTCTCTCTCTCTCTCTCTCTCTCTCTCTCTCTTTCTCTCTCTCTCTTGCAGTTTGTCGAATTAGTAATTCTCATAAGCTCGACAAGTAATTATGTTCTTGTTTGCGAGTTACCCGGCACGGCAGCGATTGGAGAAGTTAATTACGCTGACGACAAATAAGGTAGCCTTATAACTTGAGCGTAAATATAGTTGCAGAGCATGAATAATTCATCGAAACTAACGCGCAATTATAGTAGGTACGCGGAAGATAGTATATGTACAATCACTTACCACTTGTCCTTAATTGTTCCATTATATTGTCATTTATGGCATGCGGTTTTATCTTAAAACATCGAGCGATTCAACGAAAGACATAAATTTTTTGTGACCACAACTTGTATCCGGCAATATCAAATGACGTGTCGTTTTATATTTCACGGGTGTGTGTAATAAACTAGAAGTAATTGCCATGTAATATAAAGTAGAGAGGTGATTACTCAACGCAGTCAATTTATTAATTATTAAAACGATATTTAACGACGGTTAAAGAGATAATAAAGCGTCGTGGCGATCGATTGAAACTGTTGCTTCGTATTAACATATTATTTCCTGTAACTCTATACATATTGGAAAATATTGTCTGATATAATATATTCCACATAATGATGGAAATTAAATTATCGGTTTAACGGTATCGGTTTGTACATGTTATACATACACTCATACACACACACAGATGCTTAATGAAGTGTACATTTATTCCTTCGTCTCCACCTAAAAAGCTACTGATAATTATTCTACGGTCGTAATCCGAGTATCTGTGTGTATGTTATTAATTTTCTCGATATCCCCGCTCGCGCGGATTTAAGATCTTGACTCTCACGGTTCCATTTGCGGGATGAAATTATTCACTATTCTTCTGGGACGGAAGGATTATCCGCGCGCCCCGCTCGCTTGACGTAGCAACATATTGAAGGATTCATCAGAGAAACGGGGAGAGAGAGGAGGAGGGGAAAGAAAGAACACATCTCGATCGGATTTTGCGCGCGACACGGTGCACCGCTCGGGCGATACGAGGTTGCTGCATGCGCAGCAGGATTGCATCACCATTTTTATAGCGTTTTGGCAGACATAAATGAATTTGCCCCCCCGTGCAGCGGCGGCTCGATCCCGATCTAAATATTATGCGCATAATAGAGCACCCTATAACCCGAGCGAGGCCGAGCTGAGTAACACGGTAATAAATTGACTCGGTGCATCGGAACATGCGCTCCTGCATTGTACATAATCCAATCAGAATGCATCGTGCCCCGTAAGCGGCGTTACGCGTTTCGTCTCTACCGCCCGTCTTGCTGTTTGTATGTCGTTTTATGCGCCAGAGAGCACCAATCACGCCACATACACACGCTCCGCGAACTCACACACGGTCGTATCGCGACCGTGAACAGAATCGCGAGATAAAGATATACACATATCGTCAAAAATGTTACTTTTGCCTAACTTTGTCAAACATTTTCTTCCGAGTTGCACGGCGATTAATTAGTAGTTGCTTCAATTTTTACTGACCTGTAGTAATTTTTTAATTCGCGTGTACTCGAGCTTGTCAATATTTAAAAATTAGTGTAAACATAAAATATTATTTTATATAATATTTCTGCATATCGCGTAAGCTCCATCAAGAAGAAGAGATTTCTTTCTCGAGGGAATAAGAGAGACTATTGACCGGCGCGTTTTAAACCTCGCGAGAATTCGCATTTCCGCAGGCTGCTTTTGGCAGTCCACCTTCATTTCGCGGGCCCTCGTGGGGCGCGTTGCAGGAACTCGGAAAAAGAAACAGCCGGCTGAAGGCTTCTGCTAATTTACGGTTCCATTAATCACATTCGCCACCTCCATTCTGCTGTCGCTAATTTCGCGCGCGGTGCGACCGCCGGCAATTTTTCATCTACCAAGACTAAGGTCACGGTTTGGCGGGGCGCGAAACGGGAGAGGTCGCGCGGGAAGGAAAAGGCTCTCCTCTTAATTCCCCGTGGAGCCGCGCGCGAGCTGTGCGCGCATATGTGCTGCTCTTTCGTATCGGGCGTCGAGTCGATGCGAACATATGCAGGAAACGCTTGGAGTTAATAGAAAATCGATAGTCTTCTATCGATGTATACCTTAAGTTGTACGTCACTACGTAACAATAATATATTTGATACACAGAGGCCTCCGAAAATACGCGCTTGCGTTAAAGAAAAGTCTGAAAAGGGCGACACGGCACGTGTATAACCTCGACACAATTTAATCAAAAGTTGTAGGTCAAACGAACAGAACGAACGACTCGCAACGTGCGGCGGATGAGAGAATTCGCTTTTTTTTCGGCTCCTCCATCATCCTGAAAGACGTATTCTCGCGCGTGCTAATTTCGGGAGTTGTTCGTTCGGAAAAAGAAACTTTGTTCTTTTCTCTCTCGATTTGCGAAGGCTCCATTTGTTAACGGCGAGCATTAAAATGACGATTATCCGTTCGGACGTAAAGTGAATGATGGGTTTCTCTTTCCGACACTTGCGGATTATGTCGCGCGCGACACCGTTTATACAGGATCTGTGACATCTGATAAGAGAACATTGCCGCGGAATTGATCAGGAGTTGAAGTTTTTCTTTACATATAAGAGTAGTATATATAATATATGTTGACGTGGGAATAAAATGTTTTTTAATTATTCGCCTGAAACGAAAAATTTGTCAGCAAAAATATAAACTGTCTCTCAAAACTACTTAGCAGCATTTTAATTATCCGCAACGTCGGCATTATTTTCCACTTTTGGCGCAACAGAATCGAACGCGATTCCGGAGAATTCTCGCTAATACTAAATAAATCTCCGTGAGATCGAACGAAAGCACGTTGAAAGATACAACTTTACACCGCGGTGAGACAAAAGGTTAAATTTATCCACCGGTGTAGTGTTTTTTACAAGTTGGATGTTAATGATAAAATGAAATCTTCTACGCTGCGATTATCCCGAATTCTGTATTCTATGTTATTCTCGCGATCACAATTGAAACAAATAATCGAATTTGTTCGACTATTGATCCGCGTGCGAACGAACGACGCGCACGCGAAGGAGATAATCCCTGACGATTACAAACTTCCTGAGAATTTCTGGAAATTATGTGCCGGAAGGAGCTTCTTATTGCGCGGCGGCACAAATCTTTAGGGGCAACGAGTTTCAAAGGATCACATAAATTCATCTGACAGATTCATTCATTTTAAGAGGCCGCGGTGTAGGTTAGGTTCTCTCTCTCTCTCTCTCTCTCTCTCTCTCTCTCTCTCTCTCTCTCTTTCTCTCTCGCAATCCATTTAACTCACCCACTTTCCGAAATTACAAAGGACGTCGGACCACGCGGCGGCAGGTCGGCAAAAACCTGAATCGTCGAAGAAAAGAAATACGTTTCACCCGACGGCGATGCAATAAACATTTCCTCAAGCGCGATCGAGGGATTCGAATATCACTGTCTCGCGGACGTTACTGCGAATTTCTAGTCGCTTAAATGTTTCCGCGATCGACGAACGGCTCTTTTTTATCGCTCGGCTTAACGTGTAGAGGACGAGTCCGGAATAACGGACGGGAAACGCGAGGGAGAGAAGAGAACGATGTATAACCACGCTTTTTGTCGAAATCACATGGGCGCCTTTCGATTCCGAACGAATTTCTTCTTATCGTTGCTTGCCTCGGCTGTGAATAGCGGCGCCACGGGCCCCACAGGCGTTCAGATACCTTCGTATTAGCCAAACGAATCAAAGGCAATTGCTGAGAAATCCGCCGCCTCGAGGCCGAGTCGATTCCCTGAATAGATTTCTCCTTTCTTCTTCCTCCTTTCCCCGCTTCACCTCCTGTCAGTCTCTCTTATCTTCCGTCGAAGCTCGCTTTTTCCGCTTCTGCAAAACGTTGTTGTCGGCAAAGCACTGCTTTTCTCCGCTCCGTAAATTAAAGACGACGAAGAGAGAAAGAAGAGAGTTTGTCTCTTTCTCTCTCTCGAAGAGCAACAGAAAACTTCGCTTCCGACTGAAAGCTGCGTCGGGAAATCGACGTACGATTTCTCTTCTTAATACAGAAACAGCTTATACTACAGAGGATATCGAAGTTTCTTGCCGCATTTAACTATTTAGTTTTCCACGTGAATGTCATTATCGCAGAACGCGCTGTTCTTTACGGGAAAATCCGTGCGCGGAGGACAACAAACGACGTTGCGAGTGCGCCAGAAAATAGGGTTTCCCTCGATTTTCCTCTCTTGTTTCCTGTTCCTTAAACTATTTCGCGCCGGCATTGTCTTCGCGGGCGATTAACCTGATAATTTCGGCGAACACGATTCCGCGGCGCTCGGAATTTCGGTAGTTGGCTATGCTATGGAGGAAGAGAGAGAGAGAGAGAGAGAGAGAGAGTCTCAAGTTAAAGAGAGGAAGTGGATAGGAAGGATGAGGTCGAAGGTTATCTCAATCTCTGAGCAAGCGGCCGTTGGGCGCCCAAGGCGCCAGCTCAACTCCCTGATACTGGTTTACACCGCTGAAAACCTATTAACGCGCGCGCGCACAACCTCCAGCTAAGCATCTTGGACAGGCTGTTTGAACAATCGGGTCACTGGGTTGCATTAATTACTTTCTTTGGCCGGAGGAGCCAAAATCCTGCAGCGTCGCTCCCTCGTACATGTCTACGCGCGCCAGGATTCGTTCTTTCCCTCAGATTTCTCGTGCAAAGCCATTGTGCTATCTCTCTCTCTCTCTCTCTCTCTCTCTCTCTCTCTCTCTCTCTCTCTCTCTCTCTCTCTTTCTCGCTCTATCTTTCTTTCTCGCCGTCGACGAGAAATTTGCAACAACTCACGACGACGCTTAAGCCACCTCAAAAGCGCGCTAGGAGCCGCGAGGTAATTAATATTCACCGGCAGCTCCGCGATGAAAAAAGCTGCATAATGTGGATTTCGCATAAAATTATCGTTGACAACCATGTCGCCGGTTGTAATTGCTCGATTAGCATTTTATTAGGGCGCAAACTGCATTTGTGCGCGACGCGAAAAACTTTATTAAGAATATATGTATCGATATTGTCGGAAGATAATGTTTTTTTGCAACATTCTGTTTTCCTTTAAAAAAATGTTTTACATTGAAAAAAACAAAACACTTTCTGAAAATGTTTTACATTAAAAAAAACAAAACTACTTTTCGTTTCGCGAGATTGTACGATTACTTTCTCCGTCTGAGGTTTTAAATAGACTTGACAATTTTTGAATAAACTACAATAAAAGACCGTGACGTTTTAAATGCGAGCGGTTAACTTCACATGCAACATATAAATTATCATTATGCAGCGACAATTTGCGACTACTTAAGAAAGTTATACATGATTAACGAGCGCGCTGTTCGAAAAGAGAAAATGGGAGAAGTCAAGTGGTTAGTGATTACGAGTCACGCGACAAGATTTCGTTTTTGAGACAAGGCAGAAAGAAAGAGAAAATAAAAAGAGAGAGAGAGAGAGAGAGAGAGAGAGAGAGAGAGAGAGAGAAAGAGGCGACGCATAAACCGGTAAAATGTTGCATGTACGGTAACGCGACGCGTCCGTGATCATGCAACGACCGGAATCGTACTGGTTGTCACGTGCAAACAAGCAGCGCAGTTCTTGACGTAAAATACGTTTTTATTCGTCACAGAGAACCGCTGGAAAACAGCGACAAGCGAGCGCAAACTGATTTATACGCACGTGGCACTGACATTGCAGAATACTATCACTCTTCTAATTAGCTCTTCCCAGTTAGAAAAACCAAGTATATCTAAACGCAAGAAAACCGCAAGATATTACCGCGTACATATATTTTTTTTCACAAACAGATAAAATTATTTCTAATTACATTTTTTACTTTAATTAACATAATTTCCTCTGCACGATAAACTAATTTAGAATATAAAATGTGTTGTTAGAAATATAAAATGTCTTTCCAAATATAAGAATATTTTCCTGCGTTGTGATACGACGAAGTTAATCAAACACTGATGAATGAATAAATTTTGTTTTTTAGAGAGTGATTTGTATCGAAGGTTTGTATTTTTTTTCTTTTTTTTTTTGCCGTCGACCGAACTTTTCTAACCGACGGCGAACGAGAGTTTCGTCGCATATAAAATGAAAAGACGTAATATAGTTAGGTGGCTGAATGACACTGGCGGATTCGAAATCCTCAGACATACTTCGAGACGCGCTCTCCCGCATAAGGATGCTTTCCACGGCATATTGACGATAACTTCTCGTGAAAATATCTTGTTTTTTCGTCCGTTTCTTTTATGCCACGTAAGCCGAAATTTGCCAAGATTCGGAGGCTCAGCGGGATAGCGCTTTAATTAAAAAGCCCTCGTGGCCACGAAGGGTGCTCCGCGCGGCTGTTGAAATTCTTCCGCCCCTTGTCGATCGTTCACATCGAGGTCGCAATTTTGTATCACAAAGTCGCCGCGAGTGCTCTTCTCAGGTGTGTCTTGTTCTAATCAGTTTGGAGATGTTGTCATTATTATTATTATTTCCCGTTGCTAATTATCACGATAGTCTCTCTCTCTCTCTCATTAAAATTAAGAATTTCTCTTTTGAAAGATCTCGACAAAATTCGTACATTTTTTTCCAAAATAAATTCTACATTCAAAAATGTGTTAACAAGTTCAACAATTGCTATTATTCTCTCTCGCAAATTGAAGAGATACTTTCTCTAGAATAAGATTCTTATGCTGGTAAAACCTTAAAAGTATTATAACACAAGTTCTCTTTCGATAAGTTCGTAAGAGACAGCGATAAAGTTACTATGAGAAAGATATTAGAAATATAATCCTTCTTTTTTCTCTCCCCCCTCCTCCTCTCCTATCTGGTTTTGGCCTGTTAGATAAAACGCTCGCGTATAGAATATTACGGTTCATCTCCTATCATCCCCTTCCCTTCTTGCCGCTCACAATTCCTGCAACTTCGTTCACATTTCCAGCAATCCCTTTTCAAAATCTTCTTTTAGTACTGCCTGACTTCAGTCAGCCTGAAAAATCCGTACGCCATTATCCGGGCCGAGAGCAAGACAGCCGCTTCAAAATCCCGTTACAAATCGCTGCACTCCATCCACGAGGATTCAATTGACGATATTACGGAGATCGCTTTGTCGTACTCGTCCACCGAGATTCTGGAGCCAGTTAATAAAAAGTCTCGCCAAAAAGATACGGGATATTTGTCAAGAATGAGAATGAATGAAGTAATCAAACACTAGTTACAAAGAAGAACGTATTACTTTTTTCGTTTCTTCGGAGAATCTTACTTTTACTTCAGTGAGAATCTATCTAAATAACACGCGTGAATATCTGCAATAAAATTGTTTTGAAGAAAGTCTTACATATTTATAGATATATATGTATATATATATATATACATATATATGTATGTAGTTTTTAAAGAAATGTAATATAAAAGTTCTCGAACTGCAGAAATTAACCAACTGGCTATCGAAGTTGCATGTCGGTCGTAAAGTTCATCAAATACGTTTCGTTATTTTAGATTCCGAGTCAGTCTCAGCCGATGATTGATAGCACATAATAAATGTAATGTTGCGCGATAAATGAACCACTTTACCGAGGATTTAAACCGTCTCGGTATTGGCAGTTTTAGAGGCGCACGTACGAAGTTTTCCCGGACTATATCCAGGATCACCACGAGAAGAGCCGAGCTCCGGGAGATAGGTGCTTGTCGATGCCAGCAGTGGATTTTCTAGATGAAAAAATCGTCTCCGCCTTATCCTGAAATATATAAATCGCTTGCCGCGCGCGCTCGCAAAAGCATATCGATATTTTTCTTTCCTTACAATCTTTGCTTGATGAACGTGCCTTGATCGCCAAGCGGAAGTTATTTATAGCGTCGAGCTAACGCGCTTAAGTTTCTTATGAGCTTTATTTATCCGGCGCACACGAGCCTGATGAGACCAGCAGATTTTACTCTGTCACTGCGCGCGCCGCGCTGTCTTTATCGATGTTCGTTCGGTCACGTTCTCTTATCACTTTCAATGTCGGCCGAACTTAAACCACATATGAAAAGTGTCAGAAATAACGCACAAAAATCAAACTCAAAAAATAGAGAGAAAGAGAGAGAGAGAGAGAGAGAAGAGGAAAAACAACAAACGTGACTAAAGTCACGTGATTTCCAAACAATTCCGCGTTATTTATATTAAAATTAAACAACAAACAATATCTGTGGGTGACATTTCGTTCAAAAAAAAAAGTTTTAAATCTGAACGTTTACGTCACGATAGGATGATTCACATTTCTCTTTGTCCCCGGGCCGAGATTTGTAATTCCCCTTTTCACGACACGCAAAACAGGAAGTTTGCAGCACAAATTTGTCCTTTCGCGAATGCGCCCGTTTTCACGCTGTGTATCATTCAACGTGCTCTGTGTACACTTGCGCTCTGTCTACGCTCACATGGGAAATTCGCGCAAATGTGCCGCGCGTATACACACACGTACATTCGAAAGCGCCGGCGTCGGCCGAATTAGACTGCTTGTTCATTGACAGGCTCATCCGCACTTCCGGTAACTCTCGCTCCCGCTACTAATTAATGCTTATATGTGCTCGTATATCTGAAAGCCGTCACCGCGAGGTCGATAATTCGGCTAATTTGCTCATTATACGGAACTAGCTTTACTATTGACGCCCGTTGATTTTCGTAGCGCGCGCGCGGTCTTTTAGAAAAAAAAAATTTTTCGCAGAGAAAATTAACAATACAAGCGACACAAAAATTAGTTACGCGAACAATATTCACGAGTAACCAGTCAAAAACAAACACACACACACACACACACATATATATACTTCCATTATATAAAAATAATTTATACTTCCATTATAAAAAAATAATTTGCCCGCGGTAAAATTTCATTTTTCATTATTTTATTTTTTAATTCAAAGTGAATTACACTTCGCGTAATAATTTTCGGTTCTCTTCTTTTTTCCCCATTGATCATCCGTTCGTTTCTTCCCCCGATCATTCCATTCCAACGGAGACGAGAAAGTGTCCATGAGCGGGAATTAGATTCTATTCGGAACATGAATATATATACCCGCGCGTTCTCTCTTGTTTTCTTAAATCTCTTCTTTCTCCCAGAACGATTTTGCCTTGTGAGATGACATATCCCCGACAACATTTTGTTGTAGTGCGCCCTCCGTATATCTGCCTCGTATCGTAACGATTCCTTTGATGTCTCCCCAAGCACATGCGAGTGGCTCGGGAATAAACGAAAATTGTCGGAAAGAGAGGAAGGATGCGCAAGAGAGTATTCTTCGATACACACGGAACGCGTACCATTAAAGATTTCCGTTTCATTGTCGGTTTGCGTCTCGCAGGCGCGTTGTAATGACGCTGTAATGGCGCACGCCTGTTTCACAAGCTCTGCATATTGGATAACACGTTTTATTATATACGTGCACAGCTTGATGCGCGTGCACGTCGTTAGCGCGACTAATCGGGACGAGTGCGCGCGAGAACTGACTATAATCCGGGGAAATGTCAGTGTGCCGTCCTTAAAACATAATAATTAATTAGTAAGCGGAGCACGCGCCATACGCGGATCTATCGCGTTGCAACGAGATTGCAGTTGATACACCGGCATCAGCAAGTTTACGTTATTATATCAACGAGGCGGGGAGGGATCATTATTCATGTTGACGTAATATTATGCTCATCGCGTTTAGCACACAAGTTACCGCAATCTGCATTGTTTTCGAAAATTTCTGCAGAAAATGCATTTTCTATCGTGCGTTCATCGCGATCATTGGGATATAAAAGGATTCAAGGGCGGATAGCGCAATTTTGTCTCGACTGTGCGAGACTGAAACGCGATCGATAAATATTATCGTGTCTTCTTATTTTAATATACGATCTATTTAACTGCGTTACACGCTCGTATGTTGAAATAAATTAGATTTCGAGTGCGCCGCGTTCCTGTCCTGGAATTTATGGCCGCGAGCACCTTAAAGGTGCCACGTTCTGCGTTATTAATGACTGGTTTGTGTTTAATGCGCACCGGTCGCGCGCTACCGCATGTAGTGTGCTCTTTATAGCGCGGCCGTGTCGATAAAAGATGAAAATACTATTCGCCGGCTATTGATCTCGCCGAGGGCTTTGACGCGGCGCAGAACGTGACGCTATTGTGCCGTGCGAATTTTTTAACATAAACAATTTTCATCGCGGCAGAATGTAAAAAAAGCTAAAAAAATTCTTTATGCGTGCTTTTATTGCATGGAAATTTTTTTCTAACATTTTTTGTTCAAAGTCGATTGAATGTGGAACAAGTTCAATTAAATTTATACATAAAGTTAAAAACACGTGTAAACTCGTACATATCTATATGTAAACATTATATGCATACATACGTATGTACTCGTATGTACGTTTTTGAAATAAAACAACTTTAACGATAAAAAAAAGTTGTACTTTCACTGCAAAATCTCTGGTTGTGAAACGTGTTCTGTGTTTATATTGCGGTCTGACGTGCGCTGCCGCGGCCATCGGCTCGCTGTTAAACGCGCACGACGAGCTGAAACAGCAGCTCAGACGTCCTAATTAGAGCCGCAAATTTTCAACCGTGAACAAAGCTCACGTGCGCGCCAGACGCGGTGGGTATCGGCGTTCCGACTGAGATTAAAATCCGCGACGTACTAATTAACGTAGATCGGACGTAATTATCGATGCCGAGAGACCAAGTATCATTCTTGGCGTTTCGCGTCTCGAGTGTTTCGCGAGAATAAGAGCGCGAATCCGCGACTCTCGCGTCTGTGCATGCATACACTAATTTGAAATCCTCTACCCCGCACGCATGCGATTCCAGTCTTGCGTGGTTTTTAAAATGGTTCTCTCGAGAGCAGAGCATGCACTGTAAATTGTTGATCGAAGATAGTTCGGATAAGAGTGTTGCGTGCGCCGAGATATCAAATGTATTCCATTCTGTTATAAGTATTTCGCATTTTGTCAGATGTCTCGATGCGTGTCTTGTCACGTGACGCACTAAGAAGAATCTGACAGGACGAATAAAATAGAATAAAATACAACAAGCCTCGCGCTTGGATATCCCGCGGTTGAATCTCTCGCTGCGGGAAATAGTGACGCAAGAAGTTAACGTGTATTGTGCAGTTATGTACATATTGAATGCGAGAAGGAAAATAAATAAAAAGTAAAGTAAAGTAAATAAATAAAAAATCGGATTGCAAAAGAATGTTTTCTCGAGCCTCCTTTCCCAAAAGAAAAGAGACCGTAAGTTGTTCTTGAATATTCAACGAGACGTACGAGATCGTAAATCATATCGGAATTCCGGAATGTTACCTCTCCTCTCGTTTACCGTTTAAACAGCGTACGTGCCGATTGCTTCGTCGATGTTACAAGCATCGTTATCTGGCATTCTATTCATTTAAATTTACATTATTTATTATCGCAGTTCACGTCGCGGCGATGATGTGAAGCGTCGAATTTCCTGTTATCTATAACTCGATCGACTTTACTTACGTTTCTATCGCAATATTAATGGGATGTTGTTTCTGTCAGTAACGAGAAACTATGAGAGACTAGAGAGAAACTGAGAGAGAGAGAGAGAGAGAGAGAGAGAGAGAGAGAGAGAGAGAGAGAGAGAACGCCATAAGTAAATATAATTCTCGTTCATGCGTTGTGCAGTTGGCGCAACGAGCACGAGAGTTTCATTTTGAATGCGCGTTTCTTAGTACACGTGACTGAAATTCAAATGTTAAGTTTGCAAATTGTTTATTATGCGCTTAGAATTTATCGCGCGAAAGATCCTCTCTTTTCGCGCTGTAAAAAAATGTTTCAAAACCAATAAGATAGATTGAAATTTTTCTAGACGATATTACGACATCAGTAATCCACTTATTCCTAAACGCCTACACACCTCTGACGTTATATCTCATTATACTCAGTGAAAGCTGCTAAGTGATCGGGAAGGGTTAAAATCGTTATTTGTAATATATAGGAGAAGGGGGAGTTGGAAGGTTAGTTTGTCGCCTATACTGGCACTTCCCGTAAGTACGTTTAATCCTATTATCGGCTAACGATTGTGGACGGTCATAGTTGTCTTAACTTGTCTAATTATCGATGCCCAACTTGTTGCTCGTAAACTGAGCAGAACAATAGTTGCTCAACAAGGTGCGGCTAGTTATCAAAGTTTACCAGGATTTCGCCTTTGAGGGTCCAATTAGTCGGCAGGCAATGCAAATTTCAGGTACTTACCTAACGCGGGGTAGCTCCGAGTCCGATCGTAACGAATTACGTACGGAACAGGCAAGGACGATTGTCTATATATAATGCGTGACAGCTCGAGAAATGTGTCGACACACACGTGACCACCGAAAGTTTTGCGCGCGCGCGCACGCCAACTACCAATCACCACAAGGTAAAACGATATATTTTTGCAACTTTTATTTACTTCAATATAGTGTATTAATTTAATGTAAAATGAATAACAAATGTAAATATATTTAGTACAATGATACAAAAAAAAAATATAAACTTTGGATAATATTTTATCAATGTTTTCCCGTCGGTTATTACATTGTCTGGAGTATACATCGAGTACAATCTCGTCGACCATCACATCGCGAGGAATCGTGTATCTCTTTTTTTCCTCCCGCGGAGGTCATCATCTTTACAGAAGGCAATCAGCAATTATTGGGTATTAGCTTGCCTTCATTGGCAATCTGTAACGATCAAGCAGCTTTTATTATGGCACGAAGAAATGTAGTTATTTAGGGTGGCACGTATTGCGGGGCTTATGTGCGCGGGACTTGATTTACGACTCTTCTCTCGCCGGGTCTAATATAGAAATAGATGAACCGATCGCGCGGCCTCCTCGACACGTAAGCGCATTGCGGAAAAGGGAGCGGAGAATAAAACGGACGCTTTTATCTCGCCTCGGGTGCGAGGCAATCTCTCGCCTCATCCGGCTCAAGCTACATACACGCAGTAGTGCCAATAGCGATATCGCCGTTGATTCATTAGCGTGGACAGTAATTAAGGTTGTTATGGGCGTGCAAAAGGCGCGAAAGTCCTCGCGCGAGGCATAACCAATCGTTTTGCCCGATCGCACCCGATAACCGAGACCGGTTGCGGTAGAGACGATGTCGATTGCGATTTATAGCATATATATGTATGTGCATACTACAACGAATGCATACAAGTATCCTTTACGCGATAAATCTCGCTTAAGAAATACAACGAATGCGCGCGCCCCGATTATATTATTAAAATTGCGGCAATGAATCGCGCGTCAATTCCGCACAATTCAGATAAAAAAACTTGAAGATCGGTATCTTCCTCCTAACGACTTTATCGATGAGAAATTTGTAGCTCAGCTTTTTCACACGTTACGTGAGATTATTCCGCCACTGATAATATCTCAGAGATATGCGCGCAATAATAATGTAACAGACGTCACGAGTGCATTCTTTTTTTTTTTAACACGAGAAAGACGCTTTCGCAAAGAACGCTTTTTCGCGCCAAACGAGGTGTAACGAAAGCAAATGATACAAATGTAACTCGTCTGAATCACCGGAAGCTGCCGTGATTGCGCGACGCGATCCTAAAAGTTAAATTAGATCTCATCCTCAAGGGGAATGAAGAATTTTTGTCCACGTGGACCGCGCGCGAGTGGCGGCCAAAGAAACTCGTCGAGTTATTACCGTCATAATCTCCGGCGCACTAAAAGTTCGCGCTGTCTCCCTCGAGGATACGAAATAAAGCTTACGAATGGACACGTACATACGGTGTAACATTCGGAGCGTCGATTCTCGGAGGGTACATTTACATACATTACTAAATGCCTCGCTATCGTGCTTTCTTTTGGAAGATTTTTGCTCGTTTCTAACCCGTTTTTCAAGACCCGAGTTTTCGGCAAAAAGTTCGAATCCGTGACACGTTCTTGGCGTATCATAAAAATGTGATGAAATTACAAGACGAAGAGGATGTTGCATAAAAATCAAATTTGTTCGAATTATTTAAAATAACTATTACTACTGTTATAAAAAATATTGCTATATAATATTTGTGCGTGAAATTCTTTGTCGCATAATTGAATTGCGTCGCGGACAATACAGTAATTCGCAAGAATTATAACGAGGATAACGATCGTCGCGGTGCATTAGACTGCGCCGGGGATTCTGCGCAAGGAACGACAAGAGAAGCTGCATTTGTCGGAGTTTCCACAATTACGCGGCGAGCGGGAAGATGGTTAAATAAGAGAATCTTTCCCAAGTAATAGCAGATAACCAAAACGCGAAGTTTGCACGGTGGCGGCGGCGCTGAAGTTACTGTGCAGCGGGCGCGCGCGCCGTAGTCGTCCGTCACTCGGAACTTCTTCCCGCTAATGGTCCTGCGTGGCAAGCGCTAAAGGAAGGATTGGTGTCGCGTATTATACGAAACGACATCCGCGCGACGATTAACGTCGCGGCGGAAGAGAGCTCGTTAATCGGGCTAGAAACGTCTAATTATTCCCGTTTACGCGCGGATATTTTCTGGAAACACAGAGCGCGGTCGCAATGAAACGGACGGAGAACGTCGCTGACGACGACGTCGGAATCTTCCGCGATTCACTTTGCATTGTTTAAAACCGACCGGTGCATTTGCCTTTCTAATTAATCCGCTGTATGCACCGCGCGCGCGCGCGAAATTGTCAGGCGAGGCCTTTGCGGTTGCGCGAAACGTATTAATACGTATTAAACGATAAGCTGCTTTGCGAGAAAAACTTATTTATCTTGTTTTTTTTTTTTTTCTACTTTTCTAATGTGTTAAAAAAGTGGATATTATTTTTGTTTAAAAGAAACTTGTGGCTAGCAAAGTCAATGATTTTATTATTAAGCAAAGTGCGCGTTTTATTACTCATTAATGGATAATTTCCAATTTCAACTCGCTTTAATTAAGATTCTCCGGCATTTATTTCAGCGCACATTTGACAAGGAGATTACATGCATGTACATGTTGTCTTAATTAAAGCACTTACCGTTTACTGGCACATCTGCTTCGTTGCGTCGAGCGAGGATAATCAGACGGGATTATGGAATCGGGTGGAAGTTCAACTGGGGTGGAACACGAGGCGATTCTCTCTCGTTTGAATCTTCCATCGTTTATTTTCTATTCACAGTCAATAAATTAACACTTATCGCTGAAAACTATACGAGAACCGAGAGACGATAAGAATTACGTGTGATTCGGTGTGTATAACCATCTATATATAAACCCCGCAATTTAACCAATAAATACAAAATCAGCTTATAAAAAGGTCTGGCGATCGCGCGCCAATTCGTGGCCGCAATCGCTCTCTGCTTGTTATTTTTTTATTTTTTCTTACTTTATTTTCTTTTTTCTCTCTAGATCTGCGTCTTTCGTTTTTTTTTTTTTTTTTATTTTGTATTACTTTATTTACATTATATTTTGTGTTAATCACGCGAGAAAAATGGACTAGACCGCTACATAAACGCTTAACTTCTTCCGCTAGCGACTTGGCGGCCCTAAACGCGGCTTGTCGATCGGCGAAATAATATAATTTATGTAATGTATTATGTGCTTTTTATTGATCGCCGTTTCGAGAGGCGTGTAGGGCTACGCCGTAGGCCTTCATATATATTCTTCCCAATCAACAACTCGCTTCTCTCCGTATCTCTTTAAAGGTTCGCTTAAAATTACCTATTTCGATTACTGCGCCTTTGGGGTCTACGATTAGAATGAATGTACTTTACATCGAATGCTGCGTAATTTTCCCGAGCTAATAAAATCACTATCGTGTCTATTCGTACTCTCATAAACTCGTTATTAATTTAACATCGCGTTGTCCCTTTTCCTTTCTCACTCATACACGCACACACGCACGCTCATATACATGCACACATCATTTTCAATCTCCGTGTGTATATCTCTCTCATTTCTCTTCGCCGTGATTTGTTTCTCTTCTCGCAATCTCATTCATTCTCTATATGTTAGCACTCATGATGGAACGGATAAACTAGCGGACTTTACCGAAATCGACGCGCCCTTTTATCGGACATGTTTTTCTCGAATTGGATCGTCGCACCGAACTCGAGAAAAGAAGGACGCGACTTCAATCTCTCGAAATTTCGATCTCGCCAAAATCACATATTGCAGCCGCGATCGAGCGTGTCGACGTTGATTAATCCTTCAGCGTGTCGATTGGAAGCAACTTGCGACTACTTGTTCGATCTCTAAACATAGCCGATTTCTGGATCACATAATCGGATTTTGTGTGTGTGTGTGTGTGTGTGTTCGCGACTCGTTTTTCGTGATTGCGATTATTAGCGCGACGAAGATAGAAGAAGCGCGTTCTATACGTAGATGACGACGATACAAAAAAAAGTATCACGATTTCGGTGTGATCGCGAACGAAAGACAAAATCGCAAGATCCTTTCTCTCTTTTTAGTTATATCACCAGTTCTGCTTTCTCATTGCTACATCGGTAATTTCGATCGTTCGTTCAGAGCGAGTGTGTTATTGTTTCTTTTCGTTTTCCTATCTTACTTACATTAATAATGCGCTTCGTCGAGTCGTCGCTACGTCTCGACTAAAAAAATTATTACTTACGATTTATTATTATCCATCGGGCTTCTCTCGGCTCTGCCCATCACACGTCTGTTCCCGCGAGCCCTTTTTCTGATTGCGCTCCCGCGTCTCGTAAATTTATCTATGATTTTACACTATACAAGAGATATATATACATATACATATAAAGATCCAACTGTACGATATACATATACATATATATATCGCGTATTATATATATATATATTATGTATTATATATATATATATATATATATTGTTTTTTGTTTTTAGTCTAAAGTCTGAAGTTTTGGCAAACGGGCAAGATTAATACAAAACATCGTTGAGTTTCTACGCGTTATAATATAATCTTTATGTACATACAAAAATCTCTGTAACTTTCAACGTTTCCCCCTCCCGCGGTGTGGTCAATATACACATGTACAGGTTTTACCATCGTGACGAAGAACTTGAACGAGTCGCATCGACGATGGGGAGATTGTCGATCTGTATATAATAAGCAAAGGTCCGAGGTGACGATGCGCCGCGATTTTCCGACGCCGAAATTTTTTTATAATTCTCCGTGAAAATTTGTTTCTTCTACTTCGTATATGTATATATGTTATAAAATTACGCAAACGATGAAAAGTAAAAGGGTCATTCGATATCGCAAGCTCTTGACGTCCGAGAGCTTTGTTATATAGAATCGCGTAAAGAAGCTACGTAAGTGAAAAGCGCTCGTAAGGCATCTGTGATCCGATAATCCGTCTGTATTGCTGAACAAGATGGATATCCTCGCGAGTTCGCCTATGTTAAAGCGGAAAGTGCGTAATTGCTCCTCCCCGAATGCGTGTTTTTCGGGAACGAATTTTCTGACTATTTCGCGCGTGTCTTCTAGCGATGAGATCGATAGAACGTACAAAAGTTTAAAGTATATATATATATATAAATATATATATATATTTATATATATATATATATATATATATATATATATATATATTTAAGTATGTATAGATACGTATGATAAGAGATCGCGCCGTTCGACGAGAGATTAAGAATCCGATAGCCGCTGGCAGTTTTTCGAACTGTTACGAACAATACATCGACGAAACTATAAATTTGCGGCGTGAGTAATCGCAAGGTCGTCGCCGGCGATGATGATACCGACTTGATAACATCGTGCGCAAGATCAAAAACTAATGGACGCGTTTGTCACAAAGGATTTTCATCCGTTCTCTCTCTTTGTTTATTTATTTATTGTACGCAATGGATCACGACGACGATTTCGCGTCATCGTGTCGCTGTGTGGCCATCACTTCCTTCTCTTTCTCATTTCGCTACCTATCCGATTAATCGATCGTATATTGCTACCGTATCACATAGTAATTTCGCTTATTGTTAATTGCGCACATTTACTATACAGGCGCGAGTGTGATTTGGTTGATTTTCGAGATGCCGAGAGCAATCGGCCAGGTGTGTGCTAAGATCGAAATGATGACCGGCAGTGATATTTTTGTGTTCTTTGTTTTTTTTTTTTTATTTTTTTTTATTTTTCCATTGAGTGCAATTTGTTCGAATCAAATGCGACGCGAAATGCGAAAAACCTTTGACTTCCGGACGCGCTCCCTCCAGGGGAGTCCTTGTTACAACTGCCGGAATTTCGCTCGTTCCGCTCGCGATTCTTGCCTCAGTTCTTCCCGTCGCGTCCAAATATCCGAGATACGGAATAACAAAATGTTCCCTCGACATTAATATCGGAGAGCGCCGTCACAAGATATTAGACTTTCTGTTCGCGCGCCACCGCGTGACGGGAATTATTAAACGAGATCCCGGTACTTCCTCGACGACTATGTATTCGAATCAAGACGCGAATTTGAGCACTTCGCAACTGTCAATTATTACTAATTTCGCGATCATTTTTATCTTGCCGCAATTATTTTAAAAATCTGAAAGTTTTTTCTTTTTTTCGTAGAAGAAACACTTCGTTGCGAAGTACGCAGGATCAAAATATCTGAAGTGTTCGCACATCATTGATCCCGACATCACCTTACCTTTCTCGCGAATCGTAGGCGCTGCAACTCTTTTCTCGAGTCCAAAAACTAAGACACTTCACTTCTCGTCGGCTTACCCCTCCCCCCTCCGTTAATTATGTGACTCCCTTAATTCCATCCTCTTCACCATCGAGCTCAACGTCGCGTCGCGATTCACCGGCCTACCGATTCGTTGCTCCGTGTCTCATTGAAAACTCCCGTCGTTACTTTGATTCTTGCTGCCGCTTTGAGATGCCGGCGACATTCTCGTAAAGCTACCGAAACTCTTGGTCGGTGAGTCCGACGCGGTGCTGGCCGAGGCGAGCATTTTGTCCCTGGGCGGGGGCGCCGAACTGATGCTGGACGAGCTGACGCCGGAGTCGCTGGACTTCTCGCTGAGACAACCACGCTGACTCAGACCAGTGACGTTGCCGGCGCTTTCCAGGCCAAGGTCACTGGTACCGCCGACCATATACTTGACCATGCCGCCTAGCTTCTGGCCGCCTTCGCAGGCGTCCTCGATCACTACCGTTTCGCCGAAGTTGCCCCGCTTTGCGATATACCGCACATTGCTGCCCCGCAGCAACGGCGATTTCTCGAACTGGCTCTCCTTCTGACTTACCACCGTGCCGGAGATCGGTATGTTAGGATGGAAATCGTTCTTCGGGTCGGTCAGATGACCGCCTTCCGTGGCAATCGCGCCGCCGGCGTTTTTCGTCGCTGCCGTCGCGCCGTCCAGATTATTTTCCCTCGACAGCTTCGCCGACGTCGCGCTCGATTCCGGACTGATGGTTCGCCGACTGGTCGTGTTCTTGTGCGCGTCGTAACAACCCGAGTCCCGCGGGAATTGGCGTCGGTTAAAGGGAGAACAGTGACCGGACGTCTGGCCGGAGGTTAAGACCAGACGGCTGACTTCGTCGCCCTCTGAACTCGAGGCCAGGTCACCCTCGCTGCCAGCTGTAAGAAAGGTGCGCGCGTGAGCGTGAAATATCGATTCAATTTACGCTCTCTTGTGGGTCTAGTTGTTACAACATACCACGTGTGTTATCATTTACGTGCGAAGTGTTTGTTAAATTGCGTTATTCTCAAAAACTTTCTTTTATTTTATTAATAGAGAGATAAAAAAAATTGAAAGTAAAAAATCTAAATAAAATCTGAAACTTCTATTCAGCGGTGTTTTTTTTACATAACGGACAAAATTTGTATTAAGAAAAAACACAATATAATTCGAGAAAAGACATAACTGACTCGTAATTGTAACGTGATATATGCAATAAGACAAATAGTGACGATGATGAAAAGGGCTTTAAGGAAAGAAAAATGTGAATAATACATGTGTTGTGTGTGTAGCCGCTCTACGTTCGACTATACTCACACTGGAGATCATGCAGGAGCTGCACGGCGGTGAGTATCTTGGCACGGTGCTCGGGTTGATGTATACGCAAATAGTCGAGATCCGCCGCCTCCAACTCCCTGAAGAGCTCCAGATCCTCGTATCCGTTCAGCACAAAAACTGGAATATGTTCCTGCGCGAGCGGAACATTCATCTTTGAGATACTACTTCCATCTTAACAGAGGTTTGATAGTTCACTTGTGCCACGAATTGCGCTCGTAGTTTATATACGTTCGAAAGAAGCTCGCAGAATTTTTATGAGCCGTTTTCAGCACAACGTTTCTCACACTTCGATTGAAAAATTGAGCCGCGGATTTTGTTTGAAAATAAATAAACACGAACCGAAAACGATCAATTTTTAAACATGCGATGTAACTTCTCGCTGATTTTATTATAATCGGAAACGGTTTTTTGTTAAAATTCCGCGTTTCGAAGTGATGAACACACGTTTGAACGTCGAAGCGAAAGAAAATCTCGGTTTGACAAGCTCGATTTGACGCAAAAGAACCGTCGTAATTATGACGATATGCTTTCTTCAAAGAATCCCGACTTCTAAGATGTTCAATAATTGAAAACGAAGGGTCGCTACGGTAATGTACGAAACTTTAACGACAGTCCGACGCAGTCAGCCGGTAAAAAGATACTTTAGATCCCTCGTCCGCTGATATAATTCGTACAGAAGGTCATTCGGGCTTCAATTAAATGTACATCGTTACGAGACGCTGAAAAGGCGCGCGCGCACACAAGCGCACGGACGAATCCACGACGCTCATTAAACGATCGATCATAGTGGCTTAATTAAGTGGCGCGGCTCCCCGAATCGGAACCGACGTTTCCGGTACAGCGACTCCTCGCCCTATCATTTTGCTCCCGTCCCTTCCGTCTCTTCGACCAGAGAGACTCGGCGGGACGCGCCTCTTGAACATTCAGCAGCGAATCGCGATCGAACCTAATCTGTCGCCGAGTCGCGAGATTACACGGAATGTTTCGAAAATTAGATATCTCAGCCGTAAATTTTACGAGAAATTTTGAGTCCGTTTTTCTCTCGGCGAAAATCGCGGTGGCAATCAATGATCACACAAACGTTTTTGCTAATTAATCATAAAATATTAATAAACTCGACGCGAACTAACGACTACAAAGAGGCAAGCGAGATGAGGACAAAAATGATAGAAAAAACAGAAGAAGACAGAATGAAAAGAAACGGAGAAGGAAAATTGAATAAAAAGTATTTGTCGAGTTGTATATAAAGTCGTTCGCGCGAGTTGTATATAAAGTATAAGTCGAGAAAGCTGACTGCGACCGATGAGAGAACGCGGCGAGAAGGGCTGGAAGGAACACGGGTAGAAGAGGATCGCGCAAGGAACACCGAATATAAAGAAACGTATAAAAGCAGGTTTCTCTCTACTTTGCATTCGACGTCATGCAAATGCGAATCAGTTTGTTCGAGCCGCGCGGCGAGAGATATTGCTCGCTCGCTCACTGTCTCTGTCTCTCTACCTGAAGATTCATTCTCTGCAAGAGCTCTTGAACGGAGCCCGGCTTCTGCCTGTATCTCTGACCCCACTTGCCCCGCTCCGGCTCCCCCCGCCTCGGCACCCTGTCGTTCAGTATCTCGACGTTTATGAACTTGAAGTGGCCTATCCTGTTGTGCACGACGCCCTTCCACAGTCCGCTCTTGTTCATCTGCACCACATCGATTATGTCCCCTTTCTGAAACAGCGTTACCGCGCGATCAATTTGTGAGAGAAACTCACCTTTCCGCGAATACGTATTCTCTTGTACTTCTCTTCGAGTGACTACAAGAAAAGTCAATTATAAAAATGCGCGGTAAACAATAAGCTACAACATAAAAGATCTAAGAGGATTTAATTTTCATCAATTAAAAAGCTGAAAATGATTTAACGCACACAGGTTGCAAGTTGTACAACTCGCCTATAATAATTACACGCGTGACAAACTTCCCGCGCCGCCCACGTCGTTAATGTTTCGACGCGGGGAGGTTTAGCGCGAAATTTCGCTCGTAAATCAATTATCAAGGAAGGGGAAGAAAGAGGAAGAGAACGGACCTTGAACTTTAGCGCGTCCTTATCGTACGGACTGGGAGTGTAGTCCACCAGTGCCCTCGCACGGCAGAGGACCGGGCCGATAGACGTCGGGCTGATAGCGTCCCGGTCCTCGCAGGATATCGAGCTGTGATTGCTTCCTGCGCGTACCAAGGCTTGCGTGCTGGAGCCGCTTCCGCTCGGCAAGCTCTCGACGCTGCTCGCGCTACACGGAAAGGCCTCCGAGGACGCGCGGTCCTGACGCAACCTCGAGATTTTCCGCTGCACGTCGTGCCTCAAATTTCTCGCTCGACCCGCGATTCCCGCCCTGGCGTCGCCCTCCAGCAAGGCGCTGGCCTCCGACTGAAAATTTTAATTGAGTTTTGGAAAACAGTTCGGAGAACACTTCACACCTCACACCTCACACACCTCTCTCTCTCTCTCTCTCTCTCTCTCTCTCTCTCTCTCTCTCTCTCTCTCGTTCGCTCTTTGTGCCGATAATACGTGCCTCGTTTATCGCCCGAATGCGCACCGATCGAGAGAGAGATAAAAGAACGCGTTCTCAGAGCGACGAGGTCGCGCTGAAGACGCGTTAATTAAATCGAGGAAATGTGAAATAAGGATCTCTATTGACCCCGTTTTCAATAATGCATTTATGGCGTTCTGGAATGCGCGGCGCAATCTAAAGTCGTACCGTACGATCGCCTGACGGAATAAGTGCGCTAAAGAACGCTAAATATACCGATATAGATTTTGAGTTGTAAAATATTAAACAAAAATGTGTACAGCGTTATATAATAATTAAACAAAGAATTAATGAATAAATATATTTCAAAATTATCTTCTGCCAAAAATATATATTTTTAAGTAATTTTAAATCCTCGAATTTTTGGAGAATAAAATAAATAAATAAATAAACGAGAATAAATAAATGCTAAATGCTCTATAGAGAAAATGAACGATGCTATCAAAATCGAGCATCTCTAATTTCGGTCTGTTAGTTTCTGACGGAAACCTCATGTTGTATTTTCCATTTGCTTATACAATAGCAACGAAATAGCCACGTTGTGCCATTATTGGAGATTACATATTGTATGTCGCGTTGTCATATCGCGTTTATTAAATGATAGACATACTCATTAAGGCATACGATCAAAGCTTGTACTCGTGACAGACGTAACTGCAGGTTTAATGCAAACGCGGATTAGTTTCCGGATGAGATCAGTGAACTCGAGCTTGTATTACCGATATTAAACTGCAAACTTGCAGTCGCATCGAATATTATGACGGACTTCAAAGTGGCATTACAAGCTAAATATCTTGATACGTTTCCATGTGCAATGGTTCGTTTCATTTGATAATCTTTCTGCTTCGTAGAATTTTTTTTCTCGAAACGCGCGCATCAAACCAAACATACATTCCCGGAGCTTACGAAAATATCTACTTTAATATTTAATGAAATAAAGAGAATACACAGATGATACACAGAAAAACAAAATATACTTTGTTGCGATTTTCCGCTAATGGCGCGAGTGATACAGTCGTACGAGTATTTTTCTCAGTTATCGTTTATTGTTGTTAAACATCGCTTGCTTCCGGTCGCGTAACAGTGACTGAGAAGAGCGCGCACATCTTTTAACGTGGAAATTGCGCAAGGAAGAGGATGGCAGCGCAAACAACAAACACACGTGCGCGCGGAGAAGTAGAATCCGCGCGCACTCTCAGAGGAATATTCTTATACATTACATACTGTGTGTACTGCGGCCGAATGTTGACTCTCGAGCTCCTCTTGATCTTCGTAGTCGCTGCTCTGGCTCGGCGACAGTCCCTCCTCGCCGCTACTCCGGCTCTAAAAATGTTTGATACTCGCAGAAACGGTTCTTAGCAGCGTGAAGGGAGAAGCGGATCACACACTATGATGGGTTTAATGTAGCGCGCGGATGCTTTTGTTAAACAGGCCGATACATAGCATATTTGCTAGGTAATGATCGAATACTGTCACCAGTGATAGAGCAAATGAAAGGCACACAAGTATGAAGACGGTACCCAACGTCAAGAGAATGTTGCTGTATCGCACGTGCAAGCGAGAGCAATCTCGAAAGAGTATTTTTTTATTGAGATATTTATTAAAACCTAAAAAACTTATTAAAACAGAAAAAAATTTGTTCCACTTGTTAACATCAAGTTTTTAAACCGTGATTTCAAGTTATTAGCACTTAATTAATTGTTGTTCTCCCGACACGTTTGCGTCTTTCGAGATAACTTTCGCGTAGAGATAATAATAACCAAATACAGTTAGTTAGCAAATAAACACATGTCAAGGATTGAAGTACCACGTTAGCCACGTTTGCAATCGATATTAATATAATATATAGAGGGGGAATTGCGTGTTTCATGAGAAGTAAGTATATAGTGTATATATATATATATATATATATATATATACATATATAAGGGCTACGCCCGGTTTAGATGAGTTAGTGATATACTTAACATTGGCGTGTCAGTGTGTGAGTATTATTTATACACATACATATATTTATAGAGGCTGTCAGTGCTGTGTAGGCGTCAGAGCAGGAAATGAGGCACCTTATTCTTGAGCTCTGATCAGATTTACGAGATTCTCGAGAGTTTTTTGCGCCTGAATGTCACTCTATTGTTACAACGTTACAGTCGCTTCCGCGACCTATCTTGATTCGTGAAAACCGCGACCGAGATACGAATCGAGACTGTGTAGACGTGCATGTCTCGCACCAATTTTACACAGAAGTACTTTATCCGCCGAAGAGAGAGAGAAACATACACTTTAGATTCGATCTTTCGCCGGAGAAAATTTCGACGAGAAAATTATACGAGAGAGACGCGCGATTTCCCGGCAATTCAAATAAAACGCCAGCAAACAACGATCCACCGCGAAAATGGTACCAGATCGTGTTATTAAGTTTGTAAAATCGACGAAAAATGTTTACCCAACGGCAGCAGCGGAAGTGACTGACTGACGTAAATTCGACGTGATTTCAACGCAACCGGCCGCGCCGTCGCGTCTGATTCCTTGCAAACAATCCGCGGGATCTCGTAGCGCCCACTCGACGAGATGAATTGAATACGCTTTCGGTGCGTAAATTCGCTGAGCCAACACGCCGGAAAACCGACCGAAGAAGAAAAGCATGATCTCTCTCTCTCTCTCTCTCTCTCTCTCTTTCTCTCTCTCTCTCTCTCTCTCTCTCTCTCTCTCTCATAATATAACTGCGGATATTCACGACTACAGTAACACAGTTCACTCGCAAACAGCGGCATGCGCGCGTGTAAACGCGAACGAAAAATTCATATTCACGAGCGCCGGACCGTATATGTGCAATCTAATCTGACGGAATCTCCCGTTTTCTAACCCAAAGACGCCCCCCCGCGCGCTCGGCATACATAATGGACCGAGCGTGTACGTCACGCGTGAACACACAAGTGCGCAGAAAGTGGGTTAGTAGTTTATGGAAACTGGTCTCTGATGTGTTGCCTTGCGGGGGGTTGGACAGGATAGAGCGTACAAAGGATCTACGTTTCAGCCATTAGATTCTCTCTCGGCATAGTTGCATACGAACATATCTGGGAACCGGGCGACGCTGCGCGTTGCTTTGCGGTGACGTTGCGTCGACGGTGTTGGCGGTAACGGTCGTGCTAGTAGCAGGGTGACGCTGATTGGGACGCGGCGAGACCGAGTGGTGATGTTCGTGATGATGGCGATGGTTGTGATGGTGCTCGTGGTGCGGGTGGTGCTCCGGCCGGTCGGGTTGGCGACCACCCAGCGTAGGCTGGTCGCTCCTACTCGTGTCCACCGACACAGTCGACAGTCTCGAGCTCACACTCTGTAGCCCCAAAATTAAATAAATCACGCCGTGACGTACGCCCACGAGAACGTATATAGGCGTCTCCTTTCTCCCGCACATCCCCCCCGTTCCCCGTGGGATCTCTCAGCAAAGGGAGATCGAACCGAGGGTTGCTGCTGAAGCAAGTTCGGACTCTGCGTGCTACTTATCGCAAACGCAGTAGCGACTAATGTAATTTCGCCGCGGTGTGACGGCTACGATCTATAACGGGATTTATCTGACTGAATTCGGTCCCTCGATATTACGCTTCGGCGCAATAACATTACCCGCGGACTTAACGAGGTTCATGACACTTATTTGGGGCACGCGATAATTCGGTAATCTCGAGCGACAAAATCGTAGTGCGAAAATAGCATGTGTTGTTTCTTTATTCCGCGACGATTATCAAACATAGATACTGTGCAAAGAGATTCTTGCCAGATCTCGATTATTTTTCAAACAACCTGAAATTACATTACGCGATGTAACTGCTTACTTTTCACGAGAGTTAGCTCAAAACATATAAACGTCTCGTCGCTTATATTGCTAACACTGAAGCGCGCGTGAAACGATATAACTTGGCGGTGTCGGGGGCAAAGAGACTTCGCTTGAGACAACAGAATGGCGCGCTTGTGATGCTTGTGCCCGGGAGATCGTCGAACGTTGTGGACTTACCTGCACGTCGCTACTCGCATAATCTCCGCTCTCACGGGAAGCCCTCGAGTGGGTGAGGGGTATAATCGTTGGCGGATTATTGTGACCCTGAGGAACGATGAGACCTCGCATCGTCGACGTGGCGCCTTTCCTCGAACGATCGCGCGGCAGACTGATATCGCCAGCTGTTCGAAGGGAGATCACACCCTCCCCTCGAGTTTCCGGCCTCATGTTCAACGTAAAGCACACTCTGGCGTTTGATCGTGCCAGTTAATTAAGATCCTTAATTATTCTGATTTATTGTACGTTAACAAAGTTATTTAAGACCGAGTGTGTTTGCCTGCAATGATATGCTTGAGAGTTTACATTTATTTTAAATTACCTTCCATTTTGAATAGTCGCGGTAGGGACCGGACCGCCGCTGGCTCCCATGAGAAAGTCTTCGGGATCGGATTCGTAAGGGGGTTCGTCGTACCAATGTTGACCGCCCGGTCCGGGACCTGCACCTCCGCATCGCGCGTCTTCGTCGTACATATACGTGTCATCTACGGATCAATAATTCGTTCCGTTTTTTCTTTCTTTTTTTTTTTTATTTATTGTTCAAAATCATAGGAATGAATAATCCCAAAACAATTGGTTTCCGCATTCGCCCGGTTGAGAATCGAGAGAATGGAAAAAAACTTATTAATCGACAATCGATACTCCGCATGTCGTAATAACGATATATTTAATATTTTCAAAAACAAGTTACGACCATCTCACGAAAACAATTGAAAATATACCATTTGTTGCAAATTCCGGACTAAGTTAGATTTAATAACAACGGATTGTGAAACATTTTAAAAGATTCCTCTCTTCGTGCGAAAACCTGGGAATTACAAGCGTGCATACGATTGCGCGAAGAAAGGCGAACGCAGCGAAGAGGGTTTGGGAAATGAAGGTAGCGAGCACTAACAATAACAAGATTAGTTTGCGTACACGAAGGGCTTCACGGCGCCGCCTCGGTTTGTGTGTGTATGAGTGTGTGTGTGCTGAATAGAAAATAAAACCACCACAGTGGTGATAAATTGACAATAAAGAGCATAGGGCGTGCTCCATTCATGCCGGAATGTACGATGTAACATTAAATCTCGACGTGTAATTATTATTTCTCGTCATTAATTATTCCCGTCGCGATTCGAATATTTTTTTCTCTGATAACACGAATTCAAAAAATTTAGAAAAATCTCACTAGTTTTCCACATTAAACGCCAAGGGATCGGGCTTTATTACACCGAGACCTTCTTCTCTCTCTCTCTCTCTCTCTCTCTCTCTCTCTCTCTCTCTCTCTCTCTCTCTCTCTCTTCCGCGCTTGTTCAAAAGCCGCGGATCTCACTCTAGTTTGCGATCCCGCTTTATCGCGGAAAGCTGCCGAGGTTACAGGGAGCGAGATTTCCTGAAAAAGACTACGAGGGGAGCCATCAGGAAACGAATGCTCGAAATGAGTCTCGCGAGAATGAGCGGGGAGAACTACGTACGAGGTGTCAAGCACTCAGGGGTCGATTCTCTCATACATATCGGCGTCGGGCACGTGCACATTTCGTTCAATGTGCATGCACACGTACAGGTGTCACCACGTGTGCGCACACGTATATACGGCCTTCTCTCACACGTGCGCGCAGGCCGGAGATGGTTCTCGCAGAGAGCCGGGGTTACAGTTCGCGCGGAGAGACAAGACGACAACTAGCTGGAGGTTGTGGGTCCTTGATGTACTTACCCTCAGGGAGCTGACCCCGTCTATCTACTCCTAGCTGCATTAAACCCTGCCGGATATCCCTCAGTATCTGAAACAAGCACAATGACGAGGTCGTCGGTAAATGTTTATCCGGCATTGTGATTAAAACTGCTATTAGTCGCGTTCGCTTCCCTCCATTTCGATGTTTGCACACCCGCGGAATTGCTTTCATCGATTGCGCAAGGCATGCAGCGCGGTTCTTGCGAATATCGCGGAGAGATGAGAATTCAAATCGATCGCTTGCTGCTGAGTCATTCATTTCGAAATTATATCAAATCGCGCAAAAATTTGTATTTATGACGATATTTCTTTCAAACAAAAAGTTAATTTTAAAAGTGCATCTCGATCTTCTCTCTGTCTCGTTAAAGAAGATGCGCGTCATACTTACACGTGAGATAGGTCTTTTAGAAAACTAAATTAAATGAAGATACGTAAGAGAAGATGCAAAAAGATTCATATAACGTATAAGAAAACTTTATTATTGAGCAAAACTGAGCTCTCATCACGCGGGTAGTTACACGCGACTCAACTTTTATATCTTCTTGTTAGAAACGAGTTTTATAAACTTGAAATGCGGCGATTAAGCCGAATTCCGGAAGCTCGTACAACTATTAAATTTATATATATATATATATATATGTATATACACACGTATATAAAGTATATATATATATATTATTGAAATATGTCAGAATCTCATTAAACTTTGTACGCCATCGTCTACGTGCCGCCTCTACGCAAATTGCATTTCTACGTAAGTAGCTAATTGAAGTAATGGCGCGCCCAAGGACTGAATTTCATGCCGAGAGATGCCCCCGCCACCGGTAGCGCGGCAATCGCGTGTAATCTAAATGGTATTACCGGGAACTTACATGCGCGCGGGTTCTTTTGCGGGTAATCGCCGTTATCCGGCCGTTGGACCACCATCGACGTTTTTAAGAAACCGACAAAGAAAGGAGGAGCAAAGACGAATGAGTGTAAGAATGGAAAATGAAGAAGGAAACACCACATATAATACAAACGTATATCGCGGTTTTTCTGCGCCCAAAGACCGCAGATCTCCCGATAATCAGTGAAGCAAGACGAAAAGCGATTATCGGTCAGGACGTTGCAAAAATAACGTCCTGATGAGGAACGACTCGGTTGTTTCCTGGACGAGAAAAAAAGATCGGGACACCAGCGGTCGGGACGGAAGAAGAACAAGAAGAGGAGGAAGAGACGGAGGCGGGAATTGTCGAGGTGACCGCCTGCGGCCGCGTAGGGTCCCTACCGAACCGAAGTAAAAGCCGAAGTGAGAGAGAAGAAACGAGAACGCGCAAAAGGGAGGAGCGGGAAGAGCAACACGCGAGACACACAGCGAAGAGAACCAAGAAGAGAAGGAAAGAAGAGATCCTCCGAGGAGCAATAAACCCGCAGAGGTAGAGGTGACACTAAAACTTTTACACGGATACCGACCTTTATTTCCATATTGCTCGCGCAGCCTCAAAGGAACATGGCCGCTTTATTTCTTCCTATGTCTCCCTTCGGTACCTCCGCCCTTTTCTCGTCCCGCTCTTCCGCCACGCTACCGCATCACAAACACCCTTACGCGCGGGCCCGTAATGCCACCAGTTTTCGGCAATTTCAACGACCGTTTCTCTCGCACGTCCCCTTCCTTTAAAACCTCCGCAGAATTCCGCGTAGCTCGTGTTCGCGTAATTAAAAATTCTCGGCTCGCGGCCGCGCTCGCTTCGCGCCTAACGACGTTTTGCTCGAGCTCGTGTACGCGCCGCTCTCTTCTTCCGCTAATGGGCAGTTTTTGGCAAAGCGGTGTACGGGGCAAACCGGAGAATTCTCAACGGGAATACGCGACATACGTAACGAGCTAAGCCGCGCCCGTAAGTCTCGGGCGTTGTTACGTGCGAAGCGTGTGTAATACGTCGCTTTCCTCCGCCTCGCGTGAAGCAGCGCATTATACACGTCGCCCACTTATGCATGAACCGCGCCGGTATGCACGATCGCATTGAAACGGTCCCGTTTTCAACGTTGAAACCGCCACTTTTCCCTCATTATACCCGGATATCTGCGGAATTTGCGGACTATACACACCGCGCGCCGTGTAATTTTCTACTTAATTTTTTGCTTAATTTCTAGAGTCCGCCTTTAACGATACTTTTATTAGACGACACCTCTTCGTGCGCAACTTTTTCATTCACGACACGTTCTTTTTTTCCCCCTCCCCCTTTCTTTATCCTCGGGCATTATATTCGCAAAATTAAAACGTTCGCGTAACTCTCGAAAAAGTTAACTTTCTTTTTTATCAGAAAATTGCGAAATTGCTGCAAAAGAACTTCGTCAGCAAATAATGGCGTTCATCGAGGATAAGAGCAGGGAGATAGAAGGGAGGACTTCGACGACTTTTGTACGGCACGTTCGGCCAAGTTTCTGAAGGAGTTAATTTTTTAATAAAGCCGCGTGCGCGACATTATCCCGAGTGCCTCTTTCAAGTAGTTAATTTAGTCAGTCCCAGCCTTTTTCCCTCTTTCTCTCGCCTCGTCTCTCTATTCTTTATTTCTTTATTAACCGAGATAAATTAACGACGATAAGTTTTCTATCGGAGGATTATCAACACGAACAAATCAACAAGAAGAAGATATTGTAAAATTATTTCATTTGCTTAAACTAATTTCAAACAACGACCACATCTGAATGAAACAAAATAATAAAGAATAAGAAGTCGGTTTATTAAAATTTTCATAAAACTTTCTCGGTAACTCTAAGCTTATGAATTTTATTGCAAAATTATTCAATCAAGTCCTAGTAAGCTCAAAGATTTTGCCTTGTTTTACTGATTGTAAGATTCATGTCTGTAATTGTACTTAGCAATTCGCGATCGCACGCACGAGACAAGAAGAAGGCGTACGATGCGAAATCACGACGGAAAATAAAATAAAAAAAAAACAAAAAACACAAGAAAGCCCGACGCGAGTATCGCGGGATCGCGCATAAGAAATTCACGACGTAACGTCGCGGTACGCATTGACGATTATGATGATATCACGCTGATCTGAGCTGCTTTGCATAATAAGAGGTATCGAGTTGGCGAAAGACAGTCCGAAGAGAGCGCGGGGGATAAACGGACACGCTCGCACGTACGCGAAACGGGACGAAGCGGGGAACGAGAGCGCGTAGCGCGAAGGGGTTTGGCAAGAAGAGAGAGGGTGTAGAGAGAGAGAGAGAGAGAGAGAGAGAGAGAGAGAGAGAGAGAGAGAGAGAGAGAGACATGGCCTTGTGGTAATAGCGCGTACATGCAAATTTCGTTCTGCGAGAATTCCGGATGCGGGAGCGGGCGGAGGATTGTATCGGATAAGACCACCGGGGCTCCCAGGGCCAATATCAGTCGAACGACGAGAGGGAAAGAAAAGGGTCGCCCCGATGATCTCGAGCAATGCACGGAGAAATCGCGGGAAGAAAATAAACGAGGCGAAACGCGCCGCGCGCGAGCGGCTTGCGGAGGCTTAATCGTGTATACGCGCGCTTCGTCCTTATCGACGATCGGCGCGCGCGATAACGAAAATTGTCGCTCTGCTCGTGCGGGTGTGCGAGAACGCAAAACGCGGGGGACGTAAGCGCGCGCTCGTGAGCGGAACGCGTGCGGCGGCGGCGTCCCGAGATGTATATCCCTTACGGAAGCGCCATTACGCAATTTAAAGGGGATACGGAAAAGGATAAGGGTAACCCATTTGCCGCGGGAGATCGGGAGGATTTAATCGCGAACGCGCGGCGGAGAGCCGCTGGCGATTTGCGGCATTAGCCTTACCTGTGAGATTCTTTACAAGTAAGTTCGTTAGTTAAAAACCCGAACGAGATAAAAATCACGTTATAAGAATCGGAAGGGGGTTGGAAGAAAGATGTGGATTTTTAAGGTGCACTCACCTCCTCGTGCTCTTTGTGGAATCGCTCTTTCTTTCGCAGCGCCTCTTGAACTTTCAGCTGAAAAATGCAAGGGGATGGAAGCGTTCTTAAGTTTCGTTTAAAAAGGTTTTATCGCCGCTGAAGCGACTTTCTCCCCGCGAGTGACTCCAGGAATTCCGATAGAATTCAAGGATCAACGATAGATTGTACAAGAGCAAATGGCTTTCACTCGCGAGAAGTGATATTATAAAAAGGAAAATGTATGCAAGCGCGTAGTACAAGCAAAATTACGCAAAAATAAAAACTCGGAAAGTATGTTCTCAAACATTAGATAGTTTTAAGCGTTATTTTCTTGTAATATAGTATACTGCGCAGCGCTAGAAATAAAATAAAATAAAAAATATTCGAGATGCGGACAACAACAAGTGTAATTTACCCTGTGTATGGTTTCCTCAAAACTGTTTGGTTGACCGCCATTCATTTGTAAGTATCTTAGTCGATCGTAATCTCGAGGGTCCACCATCGAACGAAGAATCGTGTGGCCCATGTCGGGTCCGAGACCCAAACCGCTCTGCAAAACACTATCGGGCGTGTCTACCTGCAACCAAAAAAAGACGCAGATATACAATTAGTATAAGTCTGACTAAGTATCAAAGAGATTAATTAATCCAAGTACATAAAAAAACTGTAAATATTTAAAAATATATATAGAACGTTGTACTAAAACCTTCTAATAGTTTTTTAGGTTAAAAAAGTTCGCCTTGACATTTTTCAGCCTCGTTTTTTTTCAAATTTTCACCTTATTTTATATTCTTATTGTTGATGCTCTATAATGTAATATACTTGTAACTTTGGCGAGGAGAATTCAATTTTTGCACGAACGCGTTGTGAAATAACGAGAGATTCGTTGTAGTTTCGGCCGGGACACTGATTACAAGCTTTGCGGAGATCCTCGGTTAATAATTTATTACGATTGTAGCGCGAATCCGCTTTCTCGCGGATACATTTTTGTAGGTGTGCCGCGTTTCTCTTTCATAGAGCATCTCTGCCCATTCTATAGAATGTCGAGCTCCTTAAAAGCGGCTGCCATTTATTCTCACGACGTTTCTGCCGCTAATGGGGCTCGTGCATAAGATATTCAGGACGCGGCAAGGGTCGCCATGGAGATCGTCAATTTCTCGTTTCTTTGGTTCTGCTGGGAAAGAAAAGAGAATGAACGCGCGTTCATGTATACATTTACACAATGACGATGTATTTTGGAAAAACGCGCAGCACGAGATTCTAATCGTGCGAATGAAACGAGCTTGCGTCGCTGCGTTAGTCGAATGATTAAGATAGAAGCCCGAGAATTTCGTTCCCGCGGTAACTTCAGACAAAGCCTCCAAAGTATTTACAAAGGAGTGCCTCTTCTACGAGATTAGCCTGAGTAGGGAAATTCATCTCCCTTTCCTCACTATTTTAAGCGCGTCTTCGTCGTCACTGTAGTGTCGCGTCTTATAGCGAGAACCGTCGCAAAGTGAGTAAAAGAGAAAGAGAGAGAGAGAGAGAGAGATGCTTTGCGACGAAAATTATCGCATTAACATTCTGTGAATGCAGCCCGCATAGATTATTTCATTGTTCTCGCGAAATAGTCGACGTAGAAATAGAGAAGCTGCATAAATAGAGAAATCAGGAAGATTTATTTGCGACATTGATTCCGCCGATATTGAAAGAGAATTACATTTCCGAAAATGTGTTCCGGAGCGAAAAGATTCAAATTGCATGGAACTTTAAAGCCGCGATCTTTACATCAAGAATAAAATTATTCTCTCTTTATCAAAGTTTTATCGCACAAACTACACACGTTTTATTCATCTTGTATCGTATGTGCTTTGTTGTTAAACTCCCTTAGAATCATTAAAAAATAATAATAATAAAGAAAACTCTTTCCACGAAATTCCAGTGTTGTGCCGCGGAAAAGAAGAGCCTTTGAAAAGATACATTAATATGCTAATGCGAGCGGAGCGCGCACATAAACCTGGCGTGCGGTTTCGCGTATCTCATGAGAAATTAACGAGTCCTTATCGATTCTTACAGAAAGTGGTTAATACACACAGTATCGTGTTCCGGGAGTATGATGGATAATAAACGAGAATAATGAATCGAAGCGTGCAAGGTGCACCGAGTTTATCCGCTGCAAAAACAAAGTTAACGCATAACTTTTCCTAGTAACCTGCTGGCCTTCATTTTCCACAACCATTCGCGTACGTGCATCGATCCGTCGCGTACGGTAATACGGTAATCTCGATCCCTAAGGAAAGGAAAAGAAAAAAAATCCGCCGTGTGTTCCCGCGCCGACAAACGCCGCCGGACGATTACCTTGCGGTGCGCGATTTAATTAAACCACGTGGTATTTATGTTAAACGGATTAGGACCGTTTGCTTGTGCTCGCAGACGCGAGCTTCCTCCACGGTCGCGGCCGTAGCATCCACTAAGCCTGAATAATACCCAGAGACAAGGCTGAGAATTTACGTCGCGCGTTCTCTCCTCTTCCCTGTTTACCCGGGACGATGTTGACTTTTTCTCCTCGCAAACGACGACGCGACGCGAGATGTAACGCAAAGAAATCCCCAAACAAGTCGAGAGTAGGAGAGATGCATTTTAAATCCATCGTTTATCCGCAAATCTCTTCTACGGTAGTCTATGTAATCTTCTGATACGACGACGTTATCGCGGATTATTGTCCCTTATGGCGCGGACCTGAAAGAGCACTACATATCGCGCGCTGTCTCTCTGTTACGGTTATCTCGAAATTGTGCCGCAATCTGATGTCACCCGCGTCGCTCGCTCAATAAAATTATTTTTCCATGTTATACGAAATGTTTTTTATTACAACTTTTATTATAACTTCTTTTTTTATATACTTGATGATAAATAAAATTTACAAAATCCCTCCATCTTTATAGAATGAAAATTGCATATTTAAAATAATTTTTTAATGCCGCAAATAAATATCTGTTTTTTTTTTGCAGACGCCTGAGCGAACAAATGCGCTAAGTAATATCTAACAGACTTCGCCACTCTTCGCGCGCAGTGAATATTGTGAGCGCACACCGAAAGAATCCGTCGCCGCAACCTAGACACGGCGGTCTACAGATACAAATAGCGACCCGCTTCGAGAAGCAATTTCGCCCATTTATCTACCATGAGATCGACACGGTAACGCGTCGCTCGTCTGGAAATAAATCTCGGAGAATAGTGCGCGTCTGAAAAACGTCTAAAGAATATGTCCGGGAGACGAAAGAGTGAGAAAGAGTATAAATATACGCGACTCGGGTGCGCGATCGAACGAAGTAACGCGCAAGCGATCGCGAAACGAGGAGAAAACCAGAAGAGAACGGTGGCAAAAGTTGCGCGGCGAGCGCGGGAATGAAGGAGAAGCTTCGGAGCGCGACGTATGTATGCATTTTTAAGGTTAAGCGGTTAACTGGCCACCTGGGGCGATCTTCCTCTCCTTACAGGATCGGTTTATAGCTGCTCTCAGTCAGCCGCGCTGTGCCGCCTACTGGTTAATTTATCCCGGCATTGTTATTGGGCTCGTACTCGCTCGTTCTCCTCGCGCGGACCCGAGATAGATACGCCGCCACGTAGCGTCGTGACAAACGCAATTAAACATCTCGCACGACTTCCTGTACTGGGAAACCTGCAATCTGGTCATCTGTAGCCGCGATGTCTCTTCCCGGAATGCACCGGATCACCGTAACGGTGCATGCCGGCAATTGCGCACGGAATGCACCTTCGAGACCTTTTCGGTCTCGCGCGCGACGACAGCCGAGGTCTCTCCGCCGGGATAAGACCGATCCGGGATCGGCAACTGGACCGTCTCTTTCTCTATCTCTCTCTCTTCCTGTTCGATACTTATCAGAGACGAATTGATTTACAAACACGGCGCGGTTGACTAATAGCATTGACGGCGTTTAAGTACTCTCTGTCTCTGTTTATAAACAAACCATAATCATAATAATAAACGCGTGTGAATTGAAAAAACATTGCTGGTGACTTCCTTTTGTTCCAAAAAATATAACAGTCGTATTATATATCAATAGATATTACACAATAAAATATGTTCAATTTGTTATCAAAAAAACTTGGGAACGTCTCTGTTGAGAAACAACATTTGGTCTTGATTTCTATAAATTATTAAATGAACGAGAATTGTATGAATCGTGTGGCAAACGATAAAATTCACATTTCCGAAGCTGCACTTTGTCCCGATGTCAGTTGCGAAAGCGAGGAGAAACTCAATCGGAGAAAATTAAGTTTTCCGCGTTGAAAGTTTACATATCGCGAGGAGATATAACTAACACATGTCCGCGCTACATGTGTTAATAAGTTGTGACACGTAGAACGCGATTACACATATCCAACGATAAATTTCGTGAATCCGATAATACGCAATTTGCTCATCTATCCGTTTGCGGAATTTCCTCGTGGATCGCCCGAGGATGTAAAATACGCAAACGAGATTGTCGGAATTGAACTGCGGAGTTGCGCGCAAGCGGAACATCATTTTCAAAGTTGCACGGAGAGTTGCGCGCGTAATAAGCTCAATTAAAAAATAATTACCGCTACTGAAATAAGTACAAAATAAATGTAAAGCCGTGTATTTTAGTAGTTTATTGCGATGGTTATCAAAATTTATAATAACTTGCGCGAATAGAATATTTCGTGATATAAAAAATAATCCAGTCATTAAAAGCATCTACTGAAAACTTTCCCATTTCGAGCGGAACTCGCACGTCTCAATGTTCGCGAGTTTTCCGCCACGGCTTCCGCTGTTTCACCTCCGTAACGGCCGTCCCGGTAAACAGACATGCATCGCGAAAGAGATCTGATGCTGTTTGGAATTCTGCCGAAGCGGCGCTGGCAATGGCCCACCCGAACTCTGTATTCGGCAATACGACGTGTGATGGCAAACCGGAAAAAGGGAGAAGGGGAAGGGGAAGCTTCCTCAATTCCGGTCACGGGCGTAATCACGGCACTTAGGGTAAAAGCGAACGGCGGAGTGCAACGGAACATCGTGGTGACCGAGGCGACCTGGGCGTATCATCAACGCGCGCACACAACCGTGAGAAGGTGGCTGAGGAACCGCGCGCGAGGTTATACATTGCGATGCGGCCGGTCCAGTGGTCGTCTGTTTATCAACGAGAGACGAAGTGACTTCGGAAACCGCGGCGCGCACCACCGCTGCGCTGTGTCGTAGAGACGGGCGACTATTATCGGAGTAATTGAAACGTAAAACGCGCGTCGCAAGCTCCTCTCCGCGGAGCGACTGCAAATGCATTCCGCGCCGAACTATATCCGCGTTGACACTGCGTCGTCTATACACAGATATATCTTCGGATGTATAACACACATTGTTCGCGTGTCGGTGCCGACGCGCTGACAACTTTCGAGAGCAAATGTATATATTGGATATCACTACGAAGAGAGAGAGAGAGAAAGAGAGAGAGAGAGAGAACTTCCCTCTGACCTCGTACAATCGAACGATATGCCACGGTACATTCTAGTCACGGAAATGATGGAACCAGTTAAACGAAATGAGATTGCGTTGCGACTTCTCGCGAAAATTGACACTAGCTGCGAACCGACAACGTTGTTCGCCTATCAATGTAACTGAGAAAAATGTAGTAAAACAGCGATACATGGTTACTTCTTTCATGTATATAATCTCTTAAGAAACTTAAGAACTCAGATGTTTCACGCTTTTACACAAATGTTGCTCTGCATATACAGAGTGGCCCACATAAGTGTTTACAGCTCGATTTCTCGAGAACTATATAATCGATTTTAATGGTTGAGATCTTGAAGTGTATGGTTTTAAAGGACCTTCAAATGTGAATGGAAGTTAGTTTCAAAACTTCAGTTTTGTGAGTGGGGCAAAAGTTAACTTTAAAATTTTTAATGGACACCCTTATATAAAATTACATTTTTGGATTCTATGAAAGAAAACAACTAAGTTTTCTTTCAATTTTTTGTCAGATAGTTCTAAAAAGAAAAATGGTTTGGGATTTCGAAATATAGGTACTTGAAACGCTCGGAAATTAACCGCATGAAATAAGAAATCAACATTCTACTCAAGGAAAGATCGCTTTCCTTCAACAAAAGGTCAATGACCTCCGACGAAAGGTCAATGACCTCCGGCGAAAGGTCAATGACCTCCGACGAAAGGTCAATGACCTTCGACGAAAGATTAATGACCTCCAGCGAAAGGTCAATGACCTTCGATTTATCGTAATATTACTGCTTGTATAATAGCTTCAAACTGAAGAGATTTCTAATCTCTTCAGTTTGAAGCTATTATACAAGCTTAACTCAAGGAATGTATAAAAATATTCTTAGTTTTGTTTCTTATAAAGGTTACAGTTATGTTTATGCTAGTTCGTGCGGTTAATTCCCAAGCGCTTCAAGTACCTATAATTCGAAACCTCAAACCGTTATATTACTTCTCAGAACCATCTGACAAAAAATTAATTCAAGTAAAACGTAGGTGTTTTTTTTTTCATAGAATCCAAAAATGTGATTTTACATACGGGTTTCCATTAAAAATTTTAAAGTTAACTTTTGCTCTATCCACAAAACTGAAGTTTTGAAACCAACTTCTATTCACATTTAAAGGTCCTTTAAAACCATACAATTCAAGATCTCAACCATTAAAATCGATGATATAGTTCTCGAGAAATCGAGCTGTAAACACTTATGTGAGCCACCCTGTATATTTCAGATGTACATTTCATACAAGATGTCTTCTAGAAAGGGAGAAAGGGAGATAGAGAACGATCGGTTCCTCCCGACAAGTATTGGAAACTGCGTATAATATCGCGCGGCGGAAGATAAATGGAGCTTGCGAGAATCGCGGCAGTGAATCTTGGACAAGGTTTACGGAACGGAGCGTGAGATTATCTGGCACATCGCGAAATCTACGGCGCGTTGTATATAAATCTGTAACTGCGCGCGGCATTCGGTAAAATTCAATTCCGGGATATAGGCATCGCGCTCGCTGACAGCAAATTCGAAGATAACGCTTAATTCGTCCGTGAAGTTTGCGCGATTAGAATCTTATCTACGCGCAAATGCGAAAACGTATAACACACACGCCATCTTATATTCTCTGCGATACGGAATTACTTTGAGCGGCAGAGTTTCTCGGTCACAGTAGCGTAATCATGATACTCGGCGAAAACTACGCTCAGAGAAACGCGATGGAAAGCCGCGATTATCTCGAAAAGTCGCGTCGGCCGCAATAATATCATTGTGCACATAAAGTGGGTAAGCGGAGCTTGCGAGTAACTAGGTACATGGCTACGAGAGTGCAGCGGAAGTTACTATTTACGAGCTAGTCAGCGCGGAAAGTTTGGCTGCGCGCGGTGCGAAACTCGGCGAACTCGAGCGATATGAATGGTTATGATGATAAAGATACGAGAGAGATTTTTGATAACGTTAACACCGCACGAATCTCGATGAAGAAGCGTCGTAAACATCAACGGAAACAAAAAATCATGAGCGACACCTTATTTTTGTAATCAAGAACAAATTACACAAAATTGAATTTGAACAAAAATAACGTAATAAAAAAAGATTTTGTAAAGTCTAAAATGTTCTCTCAAAAAATGAAGAACGCGTATCGTAAATTTTACGGTAGCATTAATGCGGTAATGCGCGTCGCGCCATTAATTAGTTGGCGGAACGAAAATCGGATTTCCGACAAGCTCACGTGAGGTTTCCTGTCGGTGGTTCACGAAAAGCGGAGTAAAGGGGCGCGACAATGTCGCGCAGGCATCTTGCGGCAGATGCGGTGTGCGCGTACATATACCGCGCGATACAAAGGCATGTTAGAGCGTGCGAGACGCGGAGAGAAGATACGTCGAAGCGCGCTCTCGCTCTAACGCAGATTTTCGTTTGCAGTTCGAACGCAGGTCGAAACAGGTCCTGCGAGATTCGCTCGATTATTCGGTCATTTGAATCTTAATGTTGATATTTGCGAGAGAATGCGCCCCCGTTTACCGTGACAAAGTATATTCGCGGCAACTCCGAAACGATGAACGCCGCGGGGAAGCAAAGTCGCAACCACGCGGCTTAACAACGCGCGACGCACGATGCAAAGTATTATATTCGCGCGCGAGCTGTTGCACATAAATAACAACGACGCGGCGTTGGGTTCCCGGTAGTTCAAACATTATAATAAATTTTTACGATAGATCGTTTTGCGCATACGCGCAGCGTGAAACGCGTTATAACTCTGTGCGTGCAAGGAAAATATATGAGACGAACTCGTTTTTATATGACGCGACATTAAGAAGAAAACCATCCAGTCTATACATTACAAAGAGAAAAAAAATATAGTAATGAATTACGTTCAAAAAAAAATTATAATATACGTTCCTTAGTAAATTATAAGAATTGACATGAAAAGAGAAAAAGAAAATTGAACGTTTTCTTCGTCCAATTTCCTGAAAAGTTTCTTTTCGAATTCTTTTCTTGAACGAATCACGTTTCTTTTAATCACTTATTGCGCCAAGATCTTTAATTTAAAGATCGAAGCGATAGAGACGGAAAGTGTGAAACGAGAAGAAAAACTCCGGTCCGCGTAACACACGGATTTTCCGAAAGCACTGCGCTCTTCTGAAACATCTGACTGTCATTAACCGCGAAGGTGATAGCGAAACTCGTGGAACGGGAAGAGAGAAAAGCGCTTGTGCATCAAACCGACTGCCTCGTCTAAAATTTAGCTAACGAGATAGGACGTTACGCTGTTGGCATCTAACGACGGGGGAAACGAGTCCCGGTTATGTCCCGGGTGTTATGGGGTGCGTTGAAACTGCGACACCTGCGGCGGAAGCCGAAGTAGGGGGACAAGTACATACGGACGAAAGTAATGGACACCCACAGTGCAAGCTGGAAGATACGCGCGCACGCTAAGCGTCGTATGTCGCATAAAACGCAGAGGTTGTCAACTTTCCTCATCCTATTCTAACTATAAACTATTGATCTTACAAAAACGCCGTAAGTTTTCAGTCGCACAAAGCGCGTAACGTTCTTTAAAAATTTCCGTAAACAAGATCGTCGTTGTGTGTAACAAGCAATATCTTCATTATATTATTTAATGAACAAATCGTTCGCACCAGCAATCGTGTTTCCGAGCTCTTATCGACATAAAAAATACGTGAGCATCATTTATATATCAAAAAAAGTATCTATCGTCTCATCTTTTGCGACAAATTCATATTTTGCAAGAGAACGATCGGATTCTTTCTTTTGAGCGATAGAGTCGGAGAGAAAACGCTTCGCGTTTGGTGCAAATAAAACAGCGAAGTCGCGAAAAGAGTCATGGCCCTCGTCAAAATGTTTTTGACGCAGCGCGGAAGACGTACGTTGTGAATGTGTGGTCGCATGCCGATCATATTTCATGCAAATTGTCGATCCTTACGTCCTTCCTGGCAAGCAGCATCAGCAGGACGCGGGTATCGCCACCTTTTTCAGGAACTTTTCGCGAGTGCAGAAGCTAATTATGGGGATTATTTCTTCCGACGTACAAAACACGGAAATTTTCTCTTCACGTAAGAGAAAACGCAATTTTCACGGTTGTATTCACTCCCCGTCCGACCATCCCTCTTCTCGTTGACTGCGATCTAATTTAATGATAATGAGAGAGAGAGAGAGAGAGAGAGAGAGAGCGTGGTTTGTTCCAATTTCATTGCATGCGAAATGCGGCCACTCGTCCTCCTATAACGCGCGACTCTGTCTTGCTCTGACGTTTTCCCGCGAAAAGTCGTCGCCACTTTATTGCGCTTGTAACACCGTTCTAGTTTATTTTTGTCTTACGTACAAAAATATGTTTTACTTTCCGCTACATAATTTCGGTTTAATAAAATTGCAATCAATAAGCTTTTAAATACATGTCCTTTTGCTCTGTATTCTATTAAAAACGGGGATAGAATTTTTCCGCTTTTGCAATAAATTGTACGTGTGTAATAATCCTTTGCAAATTTGTTCGTTTTTTTTTCACTGCAATATGCAATACTACTGTTTATATGGAATAAAAGAAAATTATATGAAACAAACACAACATGGCAGAGATCCAGAAGAAATGTTACAAATATCTGGACCGCGACGTTTTTTTCGCCGCCCTAAATAAGAGCTAAGCTCGTTTCAATAAAAAAAATAAAAATAAAAAAAATGCAAATCCAATGAGAGTTTGGGTGATATCCCGACGCGATAGCCGCGCGCACAACCCGAGTAAAGTCGTTCTTCGAGCTCAACTATGTTTATGAATTGCACGGCAAACAGCCTTAATCCGAGCGAAAACCTTCGATAAGCGGCTTTCTCGAAAAATATCTTTTTGCACATCGCCACTTCTCATTCGCGGATATACATGTGTACACGTGCTGTATGTGAAACCGACTAAAGTCGACCGGTAAATCGATATCGCGCCGTGTCGGTCTATGCGTGAGCACGTGATCGACACGCAGGCATTTCGGCACGCGATATGTTAATAAATTATCGCATCGAGAACGCGATAAATTTATTGAAATAATTTATACGTGACGACAATTTTCTGCGTTTCCAAACAATACGGTCTCTCATTCTTATTTTTTACGGAGAGATAAAAAACAGTGTATATTCTCGTGATGTATTCGAGCTGGTTTCGAAATAGTAGGAAAATTTTTGTCTAGAACGCAAGAATCGAGAATACGTAAAACACGCAGTTGCAGATCACGAAACGAGTGTCCACATTCAAAACGACAAATAGTTTCGTTTTTTATTCATTATTTAGCTTCTTTAAAAATTAATTATAAAATCGATCTCTTGTACAGACGATGGACTCTTTCTCTTTAAAGCTTTTCACTCACATTCTTTTTTTTCTTTCTGCAAATTCTGCAAATTCTTGTCACTCCGCGATTGATTGACGGAAGGAATGCAGAGAGTTAACAAGTCTATACAATAAGAATCAGACATCGCGCCGCGATAATTATGCGGATCGCACGCGATTCCGCTTTAATCTCGTCGCGTGGCGAAAGCATTCGTGCCGACGACGCGACCGCGGGGAGCGCAATATGAAATTTCGTTACTGCCAATAAAAAGGAGCGTTTATCGTCGCGCCTGAAGTGGGTCGTTGTTTCAGGATAATGATCCATGCAAAAGTCCATAAAAGTTCGGAATGCCTATCGCGGTCGAACGACGACGTAACAATTGATACGCGGGATATACGCGCGCGTCGACTGAATTTCGCTCTCTTTTTACGATCTGACAAGTCTGAAAAGCTATCACGGTAATCATCTCTCGTGACGCAAATATCCGTTGCAAAATGATATTGCATAAAGCGAAGGAAGAGAGAGAAAGAGAGAAAGAGAGAGAGAAAAGCAAAATTTTCTTTTCAACCGCTTATAACATCCGTTTTAACTTTCGAGAAGTTAAAATTCAACTACGTATTATAAAGAAAGGAAAACAGGTTTTCCATAAAAGTACAGCTCACGGCGTACTAGGTCAAATTTCACGCTTCTAATATACATAACGCGATCTCTTCTCTCTTTTCACAAAGAAAATTCGTTTAATTTAAAAAGAATTTTCTCGGGAAAGTACAAAAGATTTCAGTAAATCGATTGTCAAGTGTGTTCTCTTTTTTTTCAATCAGATTCTTTGATAACTTTTCACTCCGGTTAAGAAAAATTTGATTTCACAAAGATAATTATACATCGTTAGAAATTGTCACTGTGTCTAACAGTTTTCTCTATTTACTTTAAAGCTATTTTCACGAAAACAATACAACGTGCATCGTGTGACATAATAATGTGTATTTAAGCCTTCCGCATGACAGGAAAAGTTTGAGTTTTCCCGAATTATATATATATATATATATATATATATATATATATATATATACGGT